>NC_085137.1:264444537-264744537 GCF_035046485.1 Aedes albopictus | reverse complement strand
ACATAGTTATCCATAGTTTTGCTCAAACAGTATCAAATTAGGCAAGGAATAATTATACTGCACGCCATTTCATGGTCAAAATGTCCTCGAAACAGGTTCCTCCAGGACACATTCTGGTGGCCACGGGTTAGTCTGGGAGGTCACTGTTCATTTTCATGGTTATTAAAATATGGAAAATCATGAAGATAGAGCCGTCGCATGCCTAGTTTTGGTGCCATGGTCAAAATGTCCTCGAAACAGGTTCCTCCATGCAGGCCCGTGCACAGAAGTGGCGCAAAGGGAGGGGTTTTTCCCAATTTCGGCAAAAGGCGGAGGGGCGCCTAGTGTAAAAAGCACCGGAAATGGGGAGGGTTTAACCCCCAAAACCACCCCCTTGTGCACGGGCTTGCCTCCATGGCACATTCCGGTGGCCACGGGTTGGCCAGGGAGGTCACTGGTCATTTTCATGGTTACTAATATGATGGATATGGAAAATCATGAAGATAGAGTCGTCGCAAGCCTAGTTTGTTGTCATAATCAAAATTTCCTCGAAACAAGTTCCTCCAGGGCACATTCCGGTGGCCACGGGTTAGCCAGGCAGGTCATTGGTCATTTTCATAGTTACTAAGATGATGGTTATGAAAAATCATGACGATAGAGCCGTCGCATGCCTAGTTTTGGTGTCATGGTCAAAATGTCCTCGAAACAGGTTCCTCCAGGGCACATTCCGGTGGCCACGGGTTGGCCAGGGAGGTCACTGGTCATTTTCATGGTTACTAAAATAACGGATAAGGAAAATCATGAAGATAGAGCCGTCGCAAGCCTAGTTTTGGTGTCATGGTCAAAATGTCCTCGAAACAGGTTCCTCCAGGGCACATTCTGGTGGCCACGGGTTGGCCAGGGAGGTCACTGGTCATTTTCATGGTTACTGAAATAATGGATATGGAAAATCATGGAGATAGAGCCGTCGCATGCCTTGTTTTGGTGCCATAACTGAAATGTCCTCGAAACAGGTTCCCGCGAGGGCCATTCCGACACCCGGGACAGGACCAGATCGTGTTGACCGGTTCCACATGTCCACTATCAGACGCGCATTATCCAGTTGGACTTTTTTGCTGAAGACACCAACATTATATCTAGTAAAGCATATAAACCAATTGAAAGCGTATGCCGTGTACTGAGTACACGACGCGACCGCTCGTGTAACGGTCTGGTTCACAAAAAAGTTCCACCAGCGGTCGCGCCGGTGTACTGAGTACACATTTAAAATGTGAGGTTAGAATTACGTATTTTTCAAGTACTTTCCGTGCATTTTTTCATTTTTTCTCTTCCTTACTAACAAGAAGAAGAGTGGATCTTGGAATAGGACCAACACCCGGTTCAATTTGGTGCGAATTTCGATTATTTTTTTGCATTTTTCTGAGACGCGTGTACTCAGTACACGCAAGCGACTGATGGTGGGTTAGATGAAGGTCCGTTTTGGAACCCTGGGGTCCATTGGACCCCAACATATATCCTCGCATATCTCGTGATCCTTACTTTTTAAAAGTGTGATGTTTTCAGCAAAGATGTTAAGCAAGTCAAGGCCCATCTAGTGATGAACAATTTAGTTCGGGGAATTTCCACTAGGCGGCGCAAGAGAGCATTCCAAAATGTCCCTAATAAATAGGATGGAACGTACCTAAGCAAGCGGACACGCTTACGCTTCATACAAAATTTCAAATTTTCTCATACAAAAGTTATTGCGTGGAATGAAGAGGAGTTCTCAAATTGTAAAATTTTGCATTACATATTATTTGAATGAACCCAAAGAGACAGCACAGACAAAAAGACGTAACACTGATGAAATTAACGTCCCATATATTGCAAGATCCTGATTACTTGTGGAGTTGGGGTCTTCGGCGAAGTTGTTTTGTTAGTCAAAAACCTTCAGATGATGAACTTACAGATATTCCACCACTAGGCAGCGCTAGTGAGCGTACACATTTTATATCTCATATATCTCAGGATCCTGATTACTTAAAAAGATGATGTCTTCGGCATAGTTTTTCGGTAGGTCAAAAATTTACAGCTATTTGATCCGCAACTGTGCCAATAGATGGGCTGATAATCTAGAGGATTCTAACAAAAATAAAACAAAATTGTAACAAACTGAGATATTTGTAACTGATTATGATACAATTTAGTTATGAGTCTCTGACAGTTGAAAAATATTCTAACATAATTATATCAAATTACGTAACAAAGAAGAAGTGTCCTTATTTGAGGACGCTTGTCGCTCGAGGTATCTAGGATGCTGGGCTGATATGCATGAATTAGCGACAGCTTGCAGAAAAAAAAACAAACTAATTTTCATTAGGGTCCGTCCATAAATGACGTAGCAGTTTAGGGGGTGACGGGAGAGTCCATGATAAGGCTACGCGCCATGTATTAGGTATGGGAAAATAGGTTACGAGGGAGGAGGGGGTGTTGAAAATTGTACAAAAATGTTAATAATAATAACGTCATTTGTACATTGTACCAAATAGCCCTTGATGTATTGAACACTTTTGTCGAAAACACAAACTTTCTGTACATTGAGAATCTCGAGATATTCAAGCTAAATATAACTTTTAACCCATAATTTTAATACACACTAGCGCCATCTACTGGACTAATCCCGATTCAATTTGTCCGTCATACGATTGCCCTTAGTCTATTACACAATTTTGTCGAAGACAGCATTATTCTAGGAAGTAACAATCATTCGTGTCGTGGGGTCCAATGGATGCCAGGGGACCAAAATCGTCCGGTTCAACTTTGACATAAAAAATAATCCATAGTACGCCATGAAACTATTGCTATTTTTGCGCAAATGACTCATCGCGGTGTAGTTTGAAGGTACTGTGAAAATGGAACCGATATGTCAATCCAAACTTTTTTGCGACCACTTCAAACTGGCTCTGGGGTCCAATGGACCCCAGGTATCCATTAGAGGGTTACCCGGGTAGACGTGAATACATATCATAATCATATCTTAAAACGATCAAATTTTGATGTCATATCTTAATATGATATTGATGAGATATTCAAAAAGTTGCCAAATATCTGCTCAATATCTCATAGTGATATAATTTCAAAATTAGTACTTAATTTGCTCTTTGGAAAGCCTAGTGCAACCCGCTGCATAAATGTCGAAATTTCCCAACATTGCGCATAAAAACTATTTTAAGTTTTCAACTTTCATTATGTGCCGTCCCCAAATAACGTAACGCTTCAGGAGATAGGGGTGCAATAAATTCCGTAACGCTCCAGTGGAATAGGGAATATAGCCTAGCGTTACGACCCATACAAAAAAGTTGTAGTTATCATACAAAGGCCAGATCCTAATGATCCAACCACCGAGTTCAAAAATATCGAATTTAGCGTTACATAATAAATATATGTTCCCTCATGTACACCACAAATTTTACAAACGAGCACTGGGACAAAAAGGAAGTAGAAGTGGCCTTCATTTTCAATAAGCGGTTTTATGGATGCGGCAATTGGGTTTTAAAATTTTGAAAAATGTATTGATTTTTTGAATTTATATGAAAGAGCACCTTTTTCTGAGTCACTATGATTTTTTTCAGATTTTTAGAACTTTATTTTGGTACCTAAAATCAATTTCAAAGATATTTTTTGAAATCACCTTTTGACAGCTGGGCAACTGCTTGACAGCTCCGCTCAGTACAAAATGCGACGAGGGGTAATTCGACAAATCGCTCCCATAGAAACTTCAAATTGATTTTTAAATAGGTTCCCGGACTCCAAAATTCATGAAAATTTGGATTTCGGCTCAGTTTGACATGCAGATTTAGATTATCGAATTATCTCAACACCGTAAAAGAAGCCAATTGAACAAAAAAAAACAGAGTGATCGGCACAAAAAACTCATATAATCGATATTTAAAAAAGGCATAAAAATATACACTGATTTTATCTGATAGATTTCCTAATCCCAGTTTATAATTATTTTATTTCACTGTGAGTAAACCAGCAGAGGTTTTCCAATTGGGTTTTAAATTAAGAAAAATTCAATGATTTTCTATTTTTAAACAAAAGAGCACCTTTTTCTGAGCCGCTATGATTTTTTTCAATTTTTTAGAACTTTATATTGGTATCTAAAATCAATTTCAAAGAGATTTTTTGAAATCACTTTTTGACAGCCGGGCAAGCTCCGCTCAGTACAAAATGCGACGAGGGGTGATTCAACAAATCGCTCCCATACAAATTTCAAATTGATTTTTAAATAGGTTCCCGGGCACCAAAATAGATGAAAATTTGGATTTCGGCTCAGTTTGGCATGCAGATTCAGAATATGGAATTATCTCAACACCACTAAAGAAGCCAATTGAGCCCGATGACAACATGAGCTGGACCTCGATGTCGAGCTTGCATTTGTGGTACGAATCCAATAAATGAATCACCGGACAATTTGGAAACTTTATCGGTCCGCTAAGCAAAATACGTCCATTTCTAAAAACGGACCGTTTGATTCTAGATTCAACAACACATACCGCTGCAGACGACAAGCTTTTGAGTTTCAACCAACGAATTGCGTAGCGATTCTGCCTCGGCTCGGGTGTACGAAACGACGACAGTCGTGATGACTACGATCTTCAAAATGTTTCCAAAGCTTTTCTGGGCGACAGTTCACAATAGGGCACGTTCAGTGAAGTACATACTAGATTTTTAGCTGTTTTTTTATGGCTATAAGGTAAATTCTCCGTTTCTGCAACGCAATTATGCAGGAGGCGTGGGTATTATGATTCCTTGTCTTTTTTGGCGCTGTTGGAATAAAACTTTGAAAAACTTTGTTGCAAGAAATGGAGAAAACAATAACACAGTTACCTAAAGTTTTGCTCAAACACCATTAGGTTAGGCAAGGAATCAGGCAGGAGAAAGGCTTTTTGCGTCATTTCGTTGCAGAGATTGAGAATTTACCTTCTCATCATACAAAAAATCAGCCCATTACTACAATCTAGTACTTCACTGATTGCGTCCTATTGGTGGAAATTCGTCCTGTTTTAGGCGCAAAATATACCAAACATGTTTCTACGCATATTGTTTTTAAAGTTTGAATCACTAGCTTTGTTAACAATTCGGATAAAGAACATAAAATGTGAAATCATCTATAGAAAAGTGCTCTCTTAGTTTAGGAAAATATGCAATTTCCAATTGAGTCTTAATCCCTTTTTATTTTCCATACCATCACGTCAGTTTGCAAATTTTGGGTGTAAACTGTATTAATATTCTGCAATTGAACATTTATCATTAAGAAATCTTAAAAATACTGCTCAAGATCAAAATTAGCTCTTCACTTTTCCATCTGCAACATCCAGAAATCGAAAGATCTGAATATTACTGCTCAAGATCAAAATCAGTTCTTTAACACATTCATCTATAACATCTGAAAACTACTATTCAAGATCATAATAAGTTCTTTCACACACTCATCTACAACACCTTGGAAAACGTAGAAGTTGATGCTCTTGTTACATATTATTTTCAGATATGAGTCGTAGTGCAGTGGTAAAGTCACTGCTCATAAATCAGAAGGTCACAAGTTCGATTCTGGTCGTGGCCATTTTTCTTTTTTTTTACTCTAATCCATCTGTCAGATCATCTTATGGTATTGGTTAGATGTGCTACAGCCCAGATCTCCCCAGATATTGGTCTGATCTTATAACATCAAAATGAGATATTATTATGTTCTTCCCCATACTAATTTTTGATCTTATTTTTGATCTTTTATCTTTTATGTCAAACAAACCAACAGCTAATTATGATCTTGAGTACTTCACTGAGGAATATCAAATAATGATATTGTTCTGATTTTTACTTCTACTCGGGTAAGGATGCAATTCACCAGTTCAAAACCAACAAAGCAGCTGGTAAGGATGGTGTCGCAGCTGAGCTCATCAAGATGGGCCCAGAAAAGATGGCCACCTGTCTGCATCGGCTGATAGTCAGGATCTGGGAAACCAAACAGCTACCGGAGGAGTGGAAGGAAGGGGTAATCTGCCCCATTCACAAGAAAGGCGACCATTTGGAATGTGAGAACTTTAGGGCGATCACTATTTTGAATGCTGCCTACAAAGTGCTATCCCCGATCATCTTCCGTTGTCTGTCACCTACAACTAATTAGTTCGTGGGAAGTTATCAAGCCGGCTTCATCGACGGTCGGTCGACAACGGACCATATCTTTACCGTACGGCAAATCCTCCAGAAATGCCGCGAATACCAGGTCCCAACGCATCACCTGTTCATCGACTTCAAAGCGGCATACGACAGTATCGACCGTGCAGAGCTATGAAGAATCATGGACGAAAACGGCTTTCCTGGGAAGCTGACTAGACTGATTAAAGCAACGATTAACGGTGTGCAAAACTGCGTAAGGATTTCGGGTGAACTATCCAGTTCATTTGAATCTCGCCGGGGACTGCGACAAGGTGATGGACTCTCATGCCTACTCTTGAACATCGCTCTGGAAGGTGTGATGCGACGAGCCGGGCTCAACAGCCGGAGAACGATTTTTACAACATCCAGTCAACTTGTGTGCTTTGCGGACGACATGGACATTATTGCAAGAATATTTGGAACGGTGGCAGAGATGTACACCTACCTGAAACGCGAAGCAGCAAAGGTCGGACTGGTGGTGAATGCCTCAAAAACTAAGTACATGCTGGTAGGTGGAACCGAACACGACCGGATCCGTCTGGGTAGTAATGTTACGATAGACGAGGATACTTTCGAGGTGGTGGAGGTATTCGTCTACCTCGGATCCTTACTGACGGCTCACAACAACGTGAGCCGTGAAATTCGGAGGCGCATCATCAGCGGAAGTCGGGCCTACTACGGGCTCATGAAGAAACTGCGATCGAAAAAGATTCACCCACGCACCAAATGCACCATGTACAAAACGCTAATAGGACCGGTGGTCCTCTACGGGCACGAGACATGGACCATGCTCGAGGAGAACCTGCAAGCACTGGGAATTTTCGAGCGACGCGTACTAAGGACGATTTTTGGCGGTGTGCAGGAGAACGGTGTGTGGTGGAGAAGGATGAATCACGAGCTCGCTGCACTTTACGGCGAACCCAGCATCCAGAAGGTAGCCAAAGCCGGAAGGATACGGTGGGCAGGGCATGATGCAAGAATGCCGGACAACAACCCTGCAAAGCTGGTGCAACTGATCCGGTTGGCACAAGAAGGCGTGGAGCGCAGAGAGCACGGTGGGTGGACCAGGTGGAGCGTGACCTGGCGAGCATTGGGCGCGACCAAGGATGGAGAGCGGCAACCACAAACCGAGCATTGTGGCGTACAATTGTTGATAATGTCTTGTCTTAATGATGTTAAACATATTCTTACTTGATACTTGATGGGCTACAACTCGTAACGGTGAGTCTACGCCGAATGAAGTATCCTCCTCCACTGGCCTCGGTCCTGGAATAATCGCTTCCAGTCGCCCTGAACGTTTTGAGTCCTTAGGTCCTCCTCAACTGCAAAAACCCAACATGTGCGCGGCCTCCCACGAAGCCGACGAGCCCTTCCTGGTTCTCTGCTGAATATAATTTTTGCTTGTCGTTCCTCCGGCATACGAGCTACGTGTCCAGCCCACCGCAGCCTGCCGTGTTGTATTCGCTTCACTATACCCATCTCTTTATATACCTGGTACAATTCGTAGTTCATGCGACGCCGCCAGATGCCGTCCTCCAGTTTACCGCCGAGTATTGTTCGCAGCACTTTACGTTCGAAGACTCCAAAGGCTCTCCGATCAACTTCTTTTAACGTCCATGTTTCATAACCGTATAAAACGACCGGGAGAATCAGAGACTTGTACAACGCGAGTTTTGTCTTCGTTTGCCGCCTGCGGGACCTCAGCTGGTTTCGTAGACCAAAAAAGGCCCGATTTACAGCCGCAATCCGTTTTTTCACCTCGCGGGTAACATCATTATCACACGTCACTAGAGTACCAAGATAAACAAATTCATCCACAACTTCAAACTTTTCCCCACCTAGCACCACTTCGTCACCACTACCACGGCCGGACCGACGTTGAACGCCAGCAATCGGACAACATATATATTTTTTTTTTCGATTTTGAACTGAGCATATTAGAAAAATCTTCAGATTTGGATTTAGGAACTTTTTAAAGATTATTTTTACGAAGATTATAAAATTGGTAAAAAAAAGCTTTGGACATCATTTACTCGAAAGTGAGTTTTTATCACTAACCCCCCTTGTCTTCCTACACAGAGAAACAGACGTAACACTTTAATCTAAATTCGTTAAAAAAACATCGTTACGAAAACGGCCCATGCTAATCATTATGTACTTGGCCGGATCACCAGTAGGGGGCGGTAGGGAGCAAACGTCAAACAGGAGTAGTATTAGTCAATTTGTGTTCTACATGTACTAATGTCTCTTAATAATAAATTACTTTTGAGGACTAAATGCCTTTTTTCATTTCATCGCAGTTCATTTTTAAGCTGAAAAGCGGTCCTTAAAGTTCGGTTAACTGCTTTAAAAGTGAGCTGTACAGAATGCTATTAATCTTCCATCTGATTAGGCCTAAACATGCTGTTTTATCCAAACTTATGGTTGCTTCGGATATAATTTTAAAAAATCTATCTATCTATATATATATATATATATATATATATATATATATATATATATATATATATATATATATATATATATATATATATATATATATATATATATATATATATATATATATATAAATGCAGTGGCATACGTGGGACCGCGCATAACTTGCGAACGGAAGGTCCGACTTTGGTCGTCTTAGTTTTGTTCTGTTAGTTTCCACTCAAGGAAGGTTTATGAGGCATAAAACATAGAAAAATTGAGGGTTTTTGAAAATCGATCTTCTACACATTTTGACCGGGGATTTGTTCTTGGCTAGAAACTTAAAACGTCAAAAAACGCAGTAGGCAAGACAAAGTTTGCCGGGTACAGCTAGTAAATCTTATAACTATAACTACAAAAATACTATCATCTTCTGTTGTATTAGAATTGAAATAAAACTTTGGATGAAATAATTGATTTTTTTTGGAAATAAACTATTTTTATTTTGAATAAGTTGAATACATTTAGAATCCCTATTTTATCCTTTTTTTAAAGACTGGACTCCAAAAAAATGAGACACAAAAATAATGAATAACTATTGATTGCGTGCAAAAAAATTGCTGATTTTTTGACCAGGAATATGTAATACATTTTGTGTAGCTAATACCATAAAAATTTCATCATAATCGGTTAATTAAATTTATTTCACCAAATTAGGATGATAGTGTGTTATAATACACAGAACACCTAGATTAAGTTGAAGAATGTAAAAATTGATTGAGATACTAATAAAGATTATTAAAAAAAAAAAACCCAGCTTAATCCACCTAGTGGTGATAGTGCCTTTCTCGTCGAATATGTACTCAACATTTTTTCCGGCCATAAGCCGAAGTGTTCCTGAATCCTGAGAATACTCTAGAACGGAATAAATCTCATTTTCTTCTTTTGTCACAGTGCTCGTTGACTCGTCAATGAGGGGTGGAGTTGATAAATAATAAATGTATTTGATGAAAAAATTCTTAAAAAAATTAAGCAAAACCGCTTAAGGCGAAACTGGAAGCATTTCCTATTTTTTTTTTTGGTTTTTAATTTTTTATAAAATAACGAAGCAATATTTTCAAAATCGGTTTTCGTGCACATGTAGAGTGTGTATCAGGGTATATTCTGATTTTGTTACGTGGCATAAAATGTTTTTAGTTTTTGCAGAAACCATTTTTTGTGAAATTTTGTTTAAACATCGTTTCTGCAAAAACGAAAAACATTTTATACCGCGTAAAAAAATCAGAAGATACCCTGATTCAAGTGATCCACACTCTACATGTGCACGAAACCCGATTTTGAAAATATTGCTTCGTCATTTAATAGTACATCAAAAACCAAAAAATGAGGAAAGGCTTCCAGTTTCGCCTTAACTCATCGGTTTTGATAAAAAAAAACTTCTGGAAGATTCTAATTTCACTTTAAAATTGATAAATCTATTGGTTTATTTATTTGTGCTATTCTTCAAGATGTTGAATTCCGACCAAAATTTCCAAGGGGGGACCCCTCTGGACTCAAGAGAAAATCGAAATTTGTGTCAGCCTTATTCAGAAAAGCAAGAATTTTATCAAAGCCATAATTGAATTTGGAAACTGATTGATGGCTCATATTCCGACGCTATGTTAAACGTATAGGGCGAGCTGCAAAATATCAAATCTCTCAGTTGACTGCTTGACCACCTTCACTAGCACTGGATGCCGATCATTATCAAGACATTTCGGCAATTTTTTTCTGCGCACTTTAGCCTATATTTTATTATCATTAGTTATAAGATTCATGTAAAATTTGACAAAAAAAAAAGTGCAAGCAATCGAAGTTTCCCCTGTTAAAGCTTATTCACATTTCTACCGTGTTACAGAGCGCGAGGACTCAACCAGTCGCATCAAAATTGTTCGCAGTAATTTCAGACGTAGAAGGGGATTGGTGCAATAAAATTTAATTTTTTCCATACAAATTTGATCCATCCTACTGTAAAATGACGCCTCAGGAATCTAAAAGGATGTAATTTGACAAGATCGCTTAAATTTTTTTCAAGATTTTGTTATTTTACACATATTAAACGCTTGCATCGATTTTGTTCACCTGCGTAATTTCAGCAATGGATCCACTGATTCTGCAACACTGCCGGTAACCTTAAGTGTGGCCAGAGACTATTTTCTAGCTGCCCGTGTAACTGGTTAACGAACATTTTTGATAATTTGATGTTTCGCATGCATGGGTTTGGTTTTGTTTTTTTAATTGGTCACTTCCGACATGACACCTGGAACCGGTTCCGGAACACAACTGGTTCAGATATAGTCTGAAACTATTTTCCTGCTTACCGTTCATCTGGTTATTGAAAAAGCCGCTCTTTGATGTGTCGCATGCCTGGGTTTGGTTCACTTTTTTAACTGGCCACTTCCGGCAGGACATCCGGAACCGGTTCCGGAGTACTACTGGTTCAAACATAGTCTGAAACTATTTTCCTGCTTACCGTTCATCTAGTTATCGAAAAAGCCGCTGTTTGATGCGTCGCATGCCCGGGTTTGGTTCACTTTTTTAATTGGTCAATTCCGGCAGGACGTCCGGAACCGGTTCGGGAACACTACCGGTTCAAGCTAGGTTTGAAACTATGTTTCTGCTTACCGTTCATCTGGTTATCGAAAAAGCCGCTCTTTGATGTGTCGCATGCCTGGGTTTGGATCACTTTTTTAATTGGTCACTTCCGACAGGACATCCGGAACCGGTTCCGGAATACTACCGGTTCAAACATGGTCTGAAACTATTTTCCTGCTTACCGTTCATTTGGTTATCGAAAAAGCCGCTGTTTGATGTGTCACATGCCTGGGTTTGGTTCACTTTTTTAATTGTCCAATTCCGGCAGGACATCCAGAACCGGTTCCGGAACACTACCGGTTCAAACGAGGTTTGAAACTATTTTCCTGCTTACCGTTCATCTGGTTATCGAAAAAGCCGCTCTTTGATGTGTCGCATGCCTGGGTTTGGTTCACATTTATAATTGGCCACTTCCGGCAGGACATCCGGAACCGGTTCCGAAATACTACCGGTTCAAACATGGCCTGAAACTATTTTCCTGCTTATCATTCAACTGGTTATCAAAAAATCCGCTATTTGACGTGTCGCATGCATGGGTTATGATCACTTTCTTATTTGGCCACTTCCGGCGGGACACCCGGAACCGGTTCCGGAACACTACCGGTTCAGATATAGTCAGAGACTATTTTCCTTCATCCCGTTCAACAGATAATCGAAAATGCCGTGGTTTGATGTGTCGCATGCATGGGTTTGTTGCGTTTTCATATCTGGCCCCTTCCTGGGGTACCGGTCCGGAACACCTAAATGGCCATAACTCCGGAACGGCTGGACCGATCTGAACCATTTTCAATAGGAAACAATGGGACAATGTACCCCGTCGAATGAACCATCGGTCGTTGAAATCGGTTCATATTTACTATCTAAAAATGAGGTGACCTTTTTGTACACACACACACATACACACGCACACACATACATACACACACACATACATACACACAGACATCATCTCAACTCGTCGAGCTGAGTCGATTGGTATATAACACTTGACCCCTCCGGGGGCTCTATCAAATTTTCGTTTTTGGAGTGAACATATAGCCTTTCGGTACACCTTGGTGTACGAGAAAGGCAAAAAATTGAAAAAAAAAATCATATTCGGTTAAGTGTTGGCAGAGATATCGTCGAAACAAGAGACTTACCATTTGAGAATGTTGGGCCAAACAAACACTTTGAAAAATATCAGATTTTTTACCTAAAACTGTAGAGCCAAAAATACTTAACCGATTTCATTGCAAATGTTTCTGTACAAAAAGTATGTATGTAGATGTATTGAGTCAAAATTTTATTCAAATTGATTTGACCTTTAAAAAGTTATAGCCATATATGTAGCACTATGTCACAATAAGCAGATGTGGTTTTTGGTATAGGGTAAGTGTACCAATTATGGCTATTGTACCAATTATTCGCCATAGTAGATTTTCGCCCTTTAATGATTTAAATCAAAAAGAAAAATTTTGTGAACAACAGATCACGTTCACAAAAGATGGTTATACTCATTTAATCGCCTCATTTTGCTCAAATTATGATGGAAATAAATAATTTTTCTTAAAATTTCGGCTTCCTTGCACCCTTTCTCACCATAGTGTACCAGTTATGGCTAGTCCCATAAGGAATGCACGCAAATAGTGCGAAAAGGAACCGAAGTTAAAAATGTGGCCATAATTGGTACATGGTTCCTATCATTGGTACACGCTGTAATAAATAATAAAAGTAACTTTGGCTCCGTTTCTATATTTTTCCTGTAAAGTATGGAAACTAAACTATCCTTAAGCATTTTGATGACATTCGTTGGTCTTTTCGTTATTTTTGTACAAATAGTTTTCCTTAGATAGTGCCATAATTGGTACAGGAACCCTAGTGACATTCAAACTGCTTTAACTTTTAAAATGTTCAATCAAAATGGCTGAAATGTTCACTGAGAACAGATTAACACAACGATTTTACACTGTTAAAGTTTCAAAAAAAAAATCGGGACAGTGTTGCCAATACTACAGTCAAAATAATGCACACTGATTTTAAAATGTTAAAAAGTGCCCAAAATTTGAAAACCCCGTTTTTTGTTTGAATTGTTAAAAAAAGTACTGAACCGATTATAATGAAATTTTCACCACTTATTATAATTTACTTGAAGAACTTACAGTCACATTTTCAGACGTTTTGATGAGCTAACAACCAAGTTATAGCCTAAACAATTTTTAAAATGGAAGCTCAAATCACATTTTTCAAATGTGACCAAAAATCACATTTTATTGTATCGACAATATTTGCGCCAATACTGAACCGATTTTGATGAAATTTTTAGAGCATTAACTACACATAACATGCTATTCCTGGTTAAAAAATCAGATATTTTTTGTGAACGCAATCAAAAGTTATACATTATTTTGAGTGTCTCATTTTTTTCGAGTCCAGTCTTTATTCAATGTGTTCGATTATAACCGATTAGCTGCACGTTTTACAATGGAAGTATCGTGGTGTTGTTAAAAAGGAAATAGTTTAAAATCATTGCAATCCGTAACATTACTTTCTCACTTCAAATATCAAATGTCATTTGTGAAGGTAAAGAATAACCCCTTGGAGGAGTTGTGATTGGCATTCGTAAGAATATTAAATTTTAACAATTAGACCATAAAAGTTTAGCTTATTTGACGCGGTGGCTTAATTTCCCCAACAGGGGAGAAAAAAAAACATTTAGGCCTATCATTGCAAAATAAGTCACTGATAGAATGCATTGCGATTTCCAATAACCCTCATTTTGGATTAGGGTCATTTCTGATCCAACCATACACTACAACAGCGAGCTGTTCCTAACGTGATGCAATGGAAAGGTTAACCCTCTACTGGATACCTGAGGTCCATTGGACACCAGAGCCACTTTGAAGTGGTCGCAAAAAAGTTTTGTAACAGTACCATGAATCAATTGAAATAAAAGTTGTACATATCATCAGAGAGAAATGAATTTTACGATTGGATTACCCTTTGAAATCAGTATTTGAATTTGAGTATCTGTGTAGCCTAGAACTCACTGAGATCCCTTGCCACATACCGCAGACCGCAAACTTAACGAGTTCCTGAGAGATCTTTGGTGCCAAGCGATCATGTGATGATCTACGGACATCAACCTGCTCAAGTTATATTCAAGTATCGTTGACCCGAACTGCCTTTGAATACCTTGGGCTGGACTATGACACGGAAATGGAAATGAAATGGAAACGAAATCATCGGCTTCTCGGGCCCGTATAGTGGTCGCAGTTGCGACCACTTTTGGTGAGTACCGGTATTTCGATACTGTGGCTTACAGTACCGGTAAAATACCGGTACTGGAAATTTTTCACTAAAGTGAAGAGTAGTCTATTTTATACAGAGAATCTACAAATGTATGGTCGAGTTTGTGAATGATTCATGTTCCTGGTTTTTAGGTATGTCATAAAATCAAACCTGAAAATATTAAATTAAACAAAAAATATAGATAGACATTAACCATGTAGAAAGAAATGAGCTTTATGAAACTGTTTTTGGAACTATTGTTAAGCGCAGTTTCACAGACAGTATCTTGGTCAGTCTCAAATGGAACAGGAACAATCTTATGTACCAGAATCAGAAGATAGCTGCTAGGTGAATACAGAGGAAGATTTAACCGATTATTCTTTTAAAAACTGAAGAATTAACAAAAACCTTAATCTAACAAGTTTTATTCTAAGCTAGTAAATCCATTCAACGTTTATTTAAACAATTTTTGTTATGGTATCCTGGATTTGCAGAAAGGTTGCATATATAAAACTTCCGTTTTTCAAAGTGCTTGGTTTCAAATGTTTTCATTTATTTCCATTGAATGTTAGCTATAGGGTAAGTGTTCCAATTATGGCTATAGTTCCAATTATTCGCCATAGTTTATTTTCACCCTTTAACGATGTAAATCTATAAGAAAGTTTTTGTGAACAACAGATCACGTTCACAAAAGATGGTTGCACTCTTTAAAAATACACATCTGGCTCAAATTACGCTAGTTTACAAAATAAAACGAAAATCGTGAACTTCTGTCAACCACCAAAGTTTTTTAAGCACAATTTAGTGCGGATTTCGATACCGTGTTTAAAAAAAATTAAGTAGAACAGTTTTTGAGTTTTAGCTCAATATCGGGTTTACCAATTTTTTGAAATATTAAATTTACTAAAATTAAAATATCTTGAGATTTGTTCAATAAATTTTTAATCTTTTTCCATTTCGATCTTCTGAATACAGTTTTTGCTTCAGATTAATGAAATTCAAAATATTGGCGAGTTTAAGGGACGATCTCCTTAAATTTTAGCAAAATTTTCAAAGATATATGAAGAAATGTATGTTTTTATCAATAAGAAAAAAACAATTTCAAAATTCTTTCTTAACGTTCATTTGACATATCATATGTAGGCGAGTTATGGTAAACAAAAGCAGATCAATCGGTGAATTGATTACGGAGAATGAGATGTATTAAGTGAGCGACTTTGCTTAAAAATAGAAATCGATTTCAAGACATCAATCTTGTATGGAAAGTCGGAAAAATTTCCGCTCTACTGAATTTTCTTCCTTTCGCGTTTTAGAACTCAGGGCATGATTCTACACCAAAAGCGATCATCAGCTTACCGAGTTCAAAAATTCCGTAAACTAGTGTTATCGTACGAATAAATCATTTTCCTTGAAATTTCGGCTTCCTTGCACCATTTCTCACACTACACATTGGTCGGGCTCCATACAAAGGGGCGGCCAAAACTCTCGAAAAACGAAATTGATAATTTTAAACTTTATTTCACCTTATAACAAAGCTAATGTACTGTACTTTTATGATTCTTAATTAAAAGAATACCAGCTTTTGTATTTCAATGACATTTTCACTGCCAAAGTGGCCTAAGTCATAAAATTGAAAAATGAATTATTCGAAAAAAGTGAAATAATAATATTTTGAGAATGGAATATATGTTTTAAGTTATCCAGTATATGAAAGCTTGTTATTGGACTGTTTGAATGCACGTATGGTGCAAAATTAATATGTCACAAAACTTTTCAAATTTTCATATATTGTACCTTAGAAATTTTGGGATTTTTTAAGTCAAAAAACGGTCCGTGTCGTCACGTGTCGCCGCAATTTCGAATAGTACATCTTAAACATCATGCTTAGAGCTGCCTAAAAACGTTTAAATATTTTGCAGAAATTTGCTGTTTTTCAATTTAGAGCTATTTAAAAAAGTCATGTTTTTTCATATATTTTACGATATTTTTCCATTTTTTACTGAAATAAAATTTATCTTTCCACATTTTTCACACGTTCTGAACAAACTTGATTGGATTTGATCGAAAGGTGATCATTTATTTAAATCTGAATTGATTTTCTAACAAAAAACGCAAAAAATATGGGGTTCACTGTTTTTTACCGTTTATGAAATTATTGAAATTACGTAATTTTTGACTACCCCTTTTTAAACACTAAAAACACTATATACCATATCTAGGCAACCCATAACTTCGATTAAACACATAAAAAGAGTTTTGGCCGAACTTTATCTTTTTCCGACCATTGTGCACTATGGCGAATTAGTGTTGTTAGTTATGGCTTATCCCATAAAGAATGCATGCGAATAGTGTGAAAAGTGTAACAAAAACAAGTACATCCAGGTTTCAGGTGTACTTGCACGACATAAAAGCTAATAGAGCGAACTCTAACGGAATGTGATGAGACCACTGAAACTTTCGCGATTTTGAATTTAATGAGTGCCTCAACTGCGCAAAAAAAAAAGATTAACTGCTAATTCAGGGTCCTACACACTTAAAAATTCTGAAATTTGCAATTGACAGAACCATCAAAGAACGTAAAAAAATTTCAAGACTGAATCACAAATTGGACTCAATTTTACATCGTGAAAATACTGTTTGGTTGCGTTAGATGTCAACAAATGCACTTCACCAGAAACGTAGAATCAGTGTCATATTCAATAGCCACCTTCTAACTCGGTGAAAAAGTCGAGAGGTAAGCGATGTGGCTCACAATCAGCAGATTCAGAGTTCGAATCCAGGCTTACTTGTATATGTTTTATCTATCAGATCGGTTCTAGCGATTGCTAGACGCTAAGAAAATATAAGTTCTGGAAGAAGTAAATTTACATGTTTTGACCTCTAAATTCATGTCCTTGAAAACGCTTGCATATGTCAGATTCGGGACACCTAAAATTACATGATTTTTTCCAGGTGTGTAGTACATGCAATATGCAAATTAGATACGCAATTGAAAATGTGTTCACGACAAAATATATAGCCAATTTCCATTTAGTTAATGTGATCATTGTTCGCGCTCATCGAACAAGTTCAAAACGACTCGTCGACCTGAACAGACGTAATTCCAAAATAAGTGGAAATAGTTCAATAGGGCACTGCATAGAATACATTCCTTCTTTTTCACTCTTACAGAAATTTTGTAAACAACAAGGCCAAGAAACATCAAAATCCCATACAAAATCAAAACAATGCAGTGCCCTATGTTGCGTTAGATCTTCCTCGAAAGCATTCATTTTTGCATCTTCGCGATCCATTATTCACAAGCATTCGTTTTTTCATTTATGCTTCGCGAAGAACACTCTAGCAAGGCAATGAGAGCAGTGAACGAGGAAGTAAGTTGATCATTTCTGGAGCTCGATTTGAATAATTCGTATGTACATTTTTCGATATAAAATTTGATCAGTTTATTTAAGTTATTGTACAGTGACCCCACACCGATGAATCACCTTAATTTTTATACACTATTTATGAATCACCATGTTGATCAAATGGAGTGATCCATAAACTGTGGTCATTTTTGTCGATTCATAAATTGTGGGGTCACTGTAACAATATGGAAGATATTTTGGAGACTTTTAATGATGGAACGGAAAGCCTGTTTTGTGATGATTCTGCTGTATGTATCAACTTTGTTCAATTTCAACGGTTTTTGCTATAATAAGCGAATCCAACTGATCGAATTTTTAATCGACAAAAGCACATACGACCTTTTCAAATCGAGCTCCAGATTTATGCAGACCACATGCGACTTCCATTCATTCATGGTGCTGATTCCTTCAATCGTCCTCTTCGTTGCGAGTGCATTATGACAGATGCGTTGCGGCTAATGTGGTTGGGAAAGACCTGGTTTATTGTGGCATCAGGCATTAAAATTCTACGCCGAAATCCGGATTTTCCGCAATCCTCGGTGACCGCTCCGGCTCCTGCTCTCAGTAGAAGGTGATTTTTTGAATCGAATTAGCCCAAGATTGCTGAATTGGCGATAAAATGGCAAAAATATGACCATTTTTATTTTTGCAGGTACCAGGGTGCCATGTTAGCTAGAATGCCGTGCAGCGGGTGCCGTTTACGAACCTGCTCGTGCGAATGGTTTTCTGATCTTCGCGAAGACCATGCATGATGCATCGAAGCAATCATGTCTTCGGGCGATGAAGTTTTTTTTTCCAGTCCTAACGAGTGACGACGACGCTTCGTTGATGACGAACAAAGCTCAAGCATTGGCAAACCTGTTCACTCGCAGTTCACATGTACATGGCGAAGCAATATTCATCGCCCTTCGCATGTTTCATCAGTGTTCAGCAACATTTCCTAGTAGCAGTGCTAATTTACTTCAAAGTTAGTGAAGTGTAAGTAGCCAAGTATTATCTAAAGTACATCTAAAACCCTTCTAAGAAATGTAAGTTCGCAAAAATTTGGAAATCGTAAAAGCCAGATCCAGTGAATCAAAATTCAACTATCGCGCAACAATAATGACAATGTCGCAACCTGTATTTGTTGCTTTCTTAAGGAATCGACTGTTGATCTTATGTTTTGAGGTTATGGCTTTCAGTCTTGGAAGAAAAACTCAAAAACGGATTGTTAAGTCTTCATCCGACGTTTCGGTCACTATATTGTGCCTTTCTCAAGGATTCTGTGGACAATGATTTTCTTATGTTGTGTTTATGATTTTATGTGTATGTTACTCACTAACTATGCTCCGTTCTCTCATAACATAGGCCCACAGCATAAGCCAAATTTGTCCCAGACGAACGTATCGCTGCAACAAGAATCGTGAGTATCAGCAAAGATGTCCGATTAACAAGATGGCCATGTGAGTGTGTTTTCTATACGAATCGTAGGAAACATGTCCTTTTTGTGATTGTGCTGCCACGTAGGGGAGCAATATAGAACTATGGAGACCTATTTCACAAAGCACACTAAGATTTTTCGTGGGGAGAATTGACAACTGATTTGTTTTGAATCGGGCGACGTAAATCTTCAGGCTCTGGGCGATCGAAGCGTTTTGCTGCTATTGAATGGCAAGTTGGGTTGAGTTTCCGTTTAAAGTAGAATATTAACTAGATAATCCAGCAATTACATTCAGTTAGTGATCGCCCGCATTCATATAATGTCCAGAGATCGATAGCAAGGCCGAATATGGTGGTATTCGAATAGTGTAGTCTATTCCCAGACCCAGACCTTCGTCGTGAATAAAAGTAGTTGACTCATGTGCGTAACTTCGATCAATTTTATCACCTGACTAGTGATGAGACGAAGACGCTCACCGGTTACCAGCTAATTATTGAATAAACATAGCTCAAACAACTTTAAATGCATATCCAAAAATGACTGAATTCTTTATGCGTTTCTCGGCGTTTCTGATGCCAGGAAGCACCAGTGATCGGTACGGCCACTTACATCATAACTCAGACTGCACTATTTGGTTTTAGAACGATATGATTGGACTCCAACGCACATGATATCCGTCTACAGTAGACTCGGAAAAACGTATATATGTTACAATGTGCGAAGGATTCATCAGATGCATCTGAAGAGTGTCCACTAGAGCTTTCGATAATGACCCTCCATCAGACAAAAGTGAGACCCCATTTTTGAAAATCTCATGGAATATCAGTAGGTGTTTAGTTAAAGCCATCATGATGACTTATCTCCCGACAGATTTTGGGATTTTTCGGCATTGGCCGAATAAAAGGATCTCAAATATGTTTGTAATATGGATGATAAAAGGTTAAAAATAAACGCAATAAATTTTTAATTATGTAACTATATTCGGAGTTCCACATCATCAGTACAGCGGAATCATTTATTCAAAATATTTAATAACCACCCGACGGATTTGATTCCAAGCTGAGCCCAGCGTCCTCGAAGGTCTTCAACGGATCTTAGTTGTGTTCTCATAAGATGCAACCCTCTGGAATGTCCGGGCACATCTTAGTTCGAGACTCCTCGGACATATTTGGCACGGTGGATAAAACCGATTTCGTCACAGAGCCGTATTTCTCATCACGCAATCGAACCGCGATTTGATGAACGTAACGATTGGGGCGTCATCACCAAGATCACCACGGCTGGGTCCTCCTTGACCTTCTTTCCAGGCTCAACGTAATCAAGAAAACCTAGAAAAAGCAAGGAAAAACTTAAAATTGCCTAAAATTAAAGTAAAGTCGTACCTGTTAGAGCTCCGATCCTTCCAAGTGACACGCAAGTAAATAACAACCACAACAACCAAAAGCAAAGCATACTTGTACCACTATTTTAGTTCAATCTTTTCCCGCAAGCCTGATGATGGCGCTGTGTTTCTGTTTCCAAAAAAATGATGAAGTTGGGGGGGTCTGGTATCAGGCGAACATGCTGTGTAGGCGAACAGTTTATCGTCCGGTTTACAGCATCAAACAGAAGGTAAACGTGGCGAACAATTTCATCCGCCGTGTCCAAACCTTCTCAACCAACGTCGATACAGCCACAACACGTGACATCATCACCACCCAGCTCAAACTGAACGATTACCCCACCACGATGATCAACCGCCTCATCGATCGATCGAGAGAACGACAGGTTAACCCTACCAACGAAGACGTCACAGACAGCGAGGAAACGATCTACCGTTCCATGGTACAGGTTGGGCAGTTATCGGGAAACATTCAGAAAATCTTGAAGAAAGACTACCCAAATGTGACCATTAGCTCAAAAAATGCCAAAACCGTCGGTAACATGCTGCCTCCGGTGAAAGACGTCGAGGATAAAAACAGTAGATCGAACGTGATTTATAATATCCCATGCGCAGACTGTCCTGCGTGTTACGTAGGCATGACGACGAACTAGCTGCAAACGAGGATCTCTAGTCACCGCTCCTGTTCCAACCGGCTACAAAGCTTGTGGGACCAGGGCAAGACGACGGAGGACGTGGAGGTTGCACAGCTGCGAGAACGGACGGCGCTGCTAGACCATTCGGCAGCCAACCATCATGTCTTCGCATTCGATCGTACGATAATAGTGGATTCTAGTTTTAAGCAACAGAACCTACACATACTCGAAACATGCCATATTGTAAACACACACAACACGGTCAACAAGCGCACAGATACAGACAACCTCAGCAATACGTATGCCGGCGTACTGCACACACTGAGAAACAATACACGAAGCGAGGCTGTCCGACAGACAGACGAATCGTTACAACAAGAATCAATACAATCAGAGTAAAAGTGGCGCCAAACAGGCAACTGCATCGTAGTTCTGCGACCCGGATCGTTTTCGGAATTCCCCTCTACCGAACCACCGCCGCAGGCGGCAGAGTAAGTAAACCGAACGATAAACTGTTCGCCTACACAGCATGTTCGCCTGATACTCACGATTCTTGTTGCAGCGATACGTTCGTCTGGGACAAATTTGGCTTATGCTGTGGGCCTATGTTACGAGAGAACGGAGCATAGTTAGTGAGTAACATACACATAAAATCATAAACACAACATAAGAAAATCATTGTCCACAGAATCCTTGAGAAAGGCACAATATAGTGACCGAAACGTCGGATGAAGACTTAACAATCCGTTTTTGAGTTTTTCTTCCAAGACTGAAAGCCATAACCTCAAAACATGTATTTGTTGCGACAATCCACCCAATGCGACATAAGTTTGTCCCAACTTGAAAATAATAGGATAAACATCGTACACCAGGAGTTTAGAGATTTTTAAGCCTTGCATTGCGATTTTCAAACGGTAACTTCGAGTCGGTAAACACTGCAACTCTGGTGAAGTTCTATCATCAAACAGCTTTGACTTTGGGTTAGGGGCTGTCCATTAATTACGTAAGGGATTTTTTACGATTTTTCGACACCCCCACCCCCCCTTGTAAGATTTTTTGTATGAGAGCCCAAAAATTTTTGTATGGCTCGTAAGATTTTTCAAAACCCCCCTCCCCCTATAAACCCTTACGTAATTAATGGACAGCCCCTTAGTAATAATTGGTCATTCACGATTTGAAAAGTACACAACAAATTCAGCTTCCGTTTTGTCTGCAACAAAAAAATTCGAGTTCATGTCATTATCTGTTACCAGTAGGGATAAAGAGTGATCGTCGAGATTCTTTGTTGCTTGTTTTGCGCCTCTTTTGTCTGACAATTCTCTTCACTGGCCAGATCTATAAATTGTGTGAATTTTCTAATGCCGCCATTATAGGAGAAGCAAGTACGCTAGAATAATTTTGTCGAAGTGGTCCAGTAGCTGAATCGTGGACCAGAAACGGTAAGCTCAGCGGAGTTTTTTTATGCGAGTTAATGATTCGGAAACCCATTGATCAGAATACTCGCTGATAAATGCGGGTATTTTCCTTGGTTTAGGAAACCCAACTTCCGGTACTACTCCGGTGATACCTCCCCCTCGGTGAGATTGCACTCAAGAAAAACGAGGACGCCTCCTCCAGCCCACTACGCACCGCCACGCATCACACGGTCCGTACCCAGCTTTGGGGGTGCGACAATACAGCCACTGCGTGCTATAATGATCGTTCTCCGAGAGCCAAAACCATCGTATCGGACCATCACGTTTCGACGCGCCGTCTTGTGCGCTTGCTATAGCACGCGCTATCGAATCAAACGAGGTGATTTTTCCGAGTTTTTCGTCTTGTGCCTTTTATAGTGGAATCTCTGTGGGCTCAGAGCCCACATTAACGAGCTGAAGTATCTCAACGCCGAACTGGAGCCTTGCGTCGTAGCCCTGCAAGAAACCAAAGTGGACCGCAACATCATCCCGTCGGACTTCCTCAGCAGGAACTAAGGACTGTATCGGAAATTAACTATAAACGTTCAAAATTGCCTGAAAAATAATCTGTTCGAAAAAAACATAACTTTATTTTTGGAGATCTATATATATAAAAATGAGTTTGAACTCGCTTTGAGGCAACAAAACTCAAGAACGGATGAACCGATCAGCATGACTCTTGCACGGTTCAATTCGTAGTCGTGGTGGGTGTGTTTATATATACAAAAAGTTACGATAATCAACTAGAAAAGTGAGAAAATTGATAAAGTACTGATTTTTCATGAGCTGGAAAGGAAAGCAACGTGATCGAAATAAAACCAATCTAGAGTGCTTTGATGTTATGAGCTCAACAGTTGTCAAACCACCACAGCTTGGCAAGACAACGTTTGCCGGGACAGCTAGTACTATATAAATCTCTTAAATAAAGAATGGCAGTTCTGATTTTCAAAAAATAATCATTTAACTTGGACTTTTATCTCAAAGATTGCACATATGTTTTTAAAATTTTGGACACCTCCTAAAAATTTAAAATTGCGAGAACTGTGGGAAAATATTCAATTTTTTCTCTCATTTTTGCGCAAATATATTCTTTTCCAGAATGCTCATGATACAGGAAAATTATTTTTATCAAGAAAAAAATCCCTCCGCAGTTTAGGGCAATTCTTGAAAATGAAAAAAGGCCATTTTTCGAGGAACTCTTTTTTATACGTCTTCAAAGAACGATTACGCAAATAAAAAAATACGATAAGTTGAAAATTTGCAATTTTTTCGATTGGGGTTGTATTTAAATCTATTGAAGAGGTAGTTTTACCAGAGAACGGAATTTTATAACCTCTGAAACAGAGCGGAATTTTATAACCTTAAAACAGAGCGTCAAAGTTCGACCAAAAAGTAGGTGTTTTTTGGGAAAGACCGTATTCTTAATGTTGGAAGTTTTTCTATCCAAAATAAGAATTTTAAAAGTCGGTTTTAAGTGATATGTTATGTGTACATAACTGCTAGTAATAATCATTATGTTTTAGATTTTTCCCCGTACAATTTTTTTTCGCTACAAATGATTGAAACGTTAAAAAAATTCCAAAAAAATGCAGTTTGTACAGATTGTTATTTTGTGTGGTATACTCATAGAGCCATATTTTCAATAATACTAAACATTTTCCAAATTTCTTCAAGCTGTTCTAAACTTAACTATATTCTGAAGATTTCATAGAAGAACCGGAATAAAAAGACCAACCGTGCTTCGAGATAGAGCATTTTGAATGTTTATAGTTGATTTCCGATACAGTCCTTACACGCTGCCGCTGGAATTGAAAGCCGTACATCACTGGCAGCACGGGGTAGGCCTTGCCATCAGGGAAGGCATACCTTTCGAGCGAATTCAGCTAGTCACAGCTCTACACCTGATTGCGGTACGGATTTATAATCCCATACATGTGCCTGCAGGTAACTATGGTGTCTATATATGTTCCATCAAGCTCAACTCAGTGTCAAGCTGCACTTGGTGAGTTGTTCGAACAACTAGAAGGCCCGATTCTACTCTTTGGTGACTTTAATGCGCACTTTATGTGCGCATTAATCTGCGCATTATGTGCGCATTAATGTGCGCATGTGACTTTAATCTTGCATGGGGGTCACGCGAGTCGAATGCGCTCGACCGATATATAGCCGAAACGACTGTGGAAAAACAATTGGTAATTCTTAATGATTGATCTGCTACTCGAATTGACCCGGCTACGGGTAATTCTTCAGCGATTGACGTAACGATCTGCTCCGAGAACCTGGCCCAAAGGTTCACTTGGCGAACCCAGTCGGACACGCACAACAGTGACCACTTACCAATAACAGTGTCAATCCCTGGGTGGTCAAATAATAGAACCACACGACAAAAATGGCTCTTTGACCAAGCTGATTGGTCATTATACGAAAGGATCACAATGGAAACCATCCGGCCAGATATGCAATGGGACGTTGACTTCTTTACCGAGAACATCATATCAGCAGTAGGGTGGCCCACATTTATATGAGAAACAAAAAAATCGAAAAATGCCTGGTCTTACCTCCTGAATCAGTTGTTTCGGACTTCCAGAAGCTACGTTTAAAATTTGAGCAAAATCGGTTAAGCCTAAGGGGGCACTCAACTTGCTTGAAATTTGTATGGGAAAACTTGGCCAAATGTATTTATGCAGAAAATTCAAGTTTTCGATTTTTGCCGCTAGGTTGCTCTGTAAGCGTTCAATAAACAAACCCTTTGGTATTATAGTAGGTGATCATATACCAAACCACTTTGTTGAAGACCGCAAGGTGATCCGACGTATGTGAAAAAAGTTATACCCTAGGCAAAGTGAGGCGAAGCATTGGGATTTCATTATTAATATTATTCCTTTGCATGTACCTACTGGGGTCTCCAGTTAGCCTAGTGGATAAGGCTATAGATCGCCAATCCAGAGACGGCGGGTTCGATTCCCGTTCCAGTTGGGAAGATTTTCTCGACTCCCAAGGCATAGTGTATCATTGTACTTGCCTCACAATATACAAATTCATGAAATGGCAGGCAAAGAAAGCCCTTCAATTAATAACTGTGGAAATGCTCAAAGAACACTAAGTTGAAGCGAGGCAGGCCAAGTCCCAGTGGAGACGTCGAGCCATAAAGAAGAAGATGTACCTACTGGAAAAACATCAATAATGTTTTGCCTTACTTTACCTAGGGTATAACTTCTTACACAGACGTCGGATCACTTTGCGGTCTTCGACAAAGTTGTTTGGTGTATAGTCATCTACAATAATGCCAAACGGTTTAATTATGGAATGCTTACAGCGCCATCTTGCAGCAAAAATCGAAAACTTGAAATTTCTGTATACATTTGGCAAGTTTCTCCATACAAACTTCAAGCAAGTTGAGCGCACCCTAAGACTCAATCGATTTTGCTCAAATTTTGAACGTAGCTTCTGGAAGTCCAAAACAACTAATTCAGGAGGTAAGACATAGCATTTTTCGAATTTTTGGTTTTTCATATGAGTGTGGGTCACCTTAATCAGCAGCGACTAAATGCAAATCGTAGCCGGGGCCCGTGTCGTAGTTGGTCACACGTTCGCTTCATATGCGGATGGTCATGGGTTTGATTCCCAGCCCCGGCACTTGCAATTTTTCGTCAGTTGCTTTTCCCCCGAGAGCAACTGACACTGACTTTCTTCTGAGCCCCATGGCTCAAACGGACCCGGATACCTGGACATCGGCGAACTGCTACTCATAATGGACCCCCAATCGGACTGGAAAGGAACAACGGCCATCCATCATCATCCTTGTGCTCATCATTCTACTAGGTATAAAGTAGAAAAAGTGAAAGCAGCAGAAACGCAACCAATTCGATAAAGTAGAATAGAATTTAGGCGCTGTACCAAAATGTAAGTGCAGCTGTCAATTGAAATTGCTCACGTAGTGCCCCAGTGGACAATAGAGCTGTAAATTAGGTTAAGTGATTAAGAATAAAAAAATAAATGCAAATCGCGAACCGCGGTCGGATTGGACCCAAAACAGTACCGTGGTGGTGCCCCGAGGTAAAGGCTGCAATCCAGCAGCGACGAAAAAGTCTCCGTTCCCTTCGACGACTACAACGATCTTATCCAAATCAACCAGAAGCCTTAGCGAGGTTTCAGGAAGCATATGGTCAGCGGCACGCAAAGCAATTACACAGCGTAACAAAAATTAACTTTTGGTCTGTCTCAACTTATGTGTCTCTGACAAATTTTGGGCCGCTGAATCCGAATCCGGGCTCAGATTTGCTCCAGCACGTCACAATTTTGAGCTATACTTTAATTTATAGAGCAAAATATGCGGTTTTGGGCATTTTTGACTGCAAGCCATTAAGCATGGAAATATTTTTTTTAAGCAATCAAAAGCATACACAATATTTCATTTTACCAAATCGTTTAACGGTTTATGTTAGGTATACGATATTTCCCATACAAGTCACCCTCCAAAAGTTGCATGCAAGTTTACATACTAACATAAAATGCTTAAATCTATCAATTTTGATTTGGTAAAGCGAAACATTTTGCATTAGTCGCTAGTTTAGATGTTAATTGACCAATATCCATGCTTAACCCGTAAACACCCGAGACGATCTACTTTTGGTAGAAATGCAATATCTTCTTTGTTTTAAAACATTTTACCCCGGATTTTTTTTATAGTCAAGGGGAATAGTTTTGCTAAGAAATGCATGGTTCCTCTCCCCTTTGCACCATCCCCCCTTTTGCGGGGAGGCGAAAATACGTGGCTTTTTTGTATTTTTTTTATAAATTCTACATGTTTTTGCACAAATTTCATCGTTTTGCTAATCATCACTAATTTTCACTGATCCTGCAATGTATTAGGGTAAGTGTTCCAATTATGGCTATAGTATATGCACGCTTCAACGATGTCAATCAACAAGAAAAAATATGTGAACAACAGACCACCTTCACAAAAGATGGTTGCACTCATTTAAGCTTCACATTTTGCTCAAATTATGTAGAAATAAATCAGTTTCCTTAAAATTTCGGCTTCCTTGCACCTTTTTTCGCCATAGTGTACCAATTATGGCTAATCCCATAAGGAATGCATGCAAATAGTGCGAAAAGGAACCGAAATTAACAAATGTATCCATAACTGGTACAGCGTTCCTATCATTGGCACACGCTGTAATAAATACTAAATGTAGTTTTGGCTTCGTTTCTATATTTTTCCTGCTAAGTATGGAAACTAAGCTATCTTTTAACATATTGATGACATTAGTTGGTCTGCTCGTTATTTTTGTGGAAATAGTTTGCCTTAGGTAGTGCCATAATTGGTACATCCACCCTACTACCCATCATAGTCTGTTGAAGTTTTGATCCCAGAGCTATTCTAAGGCATCCAAAGTACTCCGAAGTTTGTAACACAAATTTAATATTCTCAACCAAATTTTATACACGAATAATGATCACAGAACATTGCCTACGGTACTCAAAAAGCCTCAAAGCACCTCTAGAAAATTTATGGTACATGAATTGGGTGATCTAGGTCATCCAAACTACTATGGAAATCATATTCTTAAGATCTAAAACATCTACCATCGTTTGTGTTCATTCTGCTCAAGAAAGTTAGTCACGTTGATGTCCATTAGACCTCCCAATGCTATGAGCAACTCGATATTGTGGTAGTTGGTCTTTCCGGGGGACATTCTGAGGGACTCCAGGAGGAATTTCCGAGGAACGCCTAGAGGAATTTTTGGGTAAAACGGTCCGACAAAAATCAACTTTTAAACTCATAAACCTGGAAGAGGGGAAGGGCATTGATTTAAAATCTTGAAAAATCAAGAAATTGCGAGGTTTTTCGATCGCCATTTCGGCTAAATGCACGATATTAAAAAAAAAAGTTGACCACGGAGCATTAGGGGTTATGCAACTACCAACAAACTTTCACGAAGATCCGTCAAGTCATTCTCGAGAAACGGTGTTTTTACCAAATGTTGTTTTAAATATTTCTTATATTGCACGCAAAGAATCCAATTACCATATTACAAAAAAGTATTAAAAAATTGAAGAAACGTCTTCATTTTTGAAAAAATCAAAAACTTATAATTTGACCGTTATACTTTCCGTCCAGCAAGATACGGCACTGTACCATTGTACACTGCTTATTTTGTTTTTATCATTTTTTTTTTGTTGTGTACTGCTATAGAAGGTGCCAAGAGGAAGCAAAGTCGTTAAGATTTCTCAAAACTAAAATTTTTCAAAAAATCGTAACTTTTGAACCAGTTGACCGATTTTCAACTTCTTTTTTTTTATTTGAAAGCTATTGAATTGTAGTTTTTAGGAAAAATACGTTAAAAGGGCTTAAATGTAAAGAGTACCATAAAATATGCAAATATATTTTCACGTTTTCACGTTTTCATGGTCTGGGGACCAATAAGGTACCCTGGTTTTATATTTTTATCAAAAAATTCAAGAAATTTGGCGTAACATATCAAAAAATCAGAGATGTATGTGTTTTAGTTTTTGAGATATGATTTTTTGAAAATAAAAGGTCAAATTTTCCCATACAAGACACTTTTTTAAATTTGATTATATTTTGATTCCTTATAATATTATGGATACCAAAACCACCACGAGTCACTTTAAAAAGCAATACTATGCATAGTTTTATGAGAATTTGCAATTTCAAGCAATTTTAGAGTAGCTAGTACCAAAGTATATGACTCTCTATATTCAAACAATCATATCTCAAAAACAAAACAACATACATTTCTGATTTTTTGATATGTTACGCCAAATTTAAATTGAATATGTACCCTGGTTTTATATTTTTATCAGAAAATTCAGGAAATTTGGCGTTTCTACAAGCCCACCAAGTTTCACGACAATCGGAGATGCACTATATCGTTTATCTATGGAATGGCTATATATATATATATATATATATATATATATATATATATATATATATATATATATATATATATATATATATATATACACTCCCGTTCAAAAGTTTGGGGTCACCCCCTCAAAAACATGTCATTTTTTTAGGCCCATATCTCCGCCAATTTGCGTCCGATTTCAAAACCCTAGGTTTCATTCAAAAGATAATAAGTCAAAGAAACTTTGAACATGATTTAAAAGAAACTTTTTCAAAAAACATTGTATGTTAACTTAACCCAAAGTTGCCAAATTTTCTAAAAAATGAATATAAACTTACGGCAGTGTCGCTGGAAATTGGGTCGACTTTCGATTTGGGCCACTGTAGCGTTAAACTCCTCCAAAGTAAACGATCGACAGCCAAGGATTCTACGCAGGTGGTGTTTAAACGATTTGACCCCCGCTTCCCACAGGCCACCATGGTGGGGGGAACGATGAGGGATAAAGTGGAACGTTATTCCACTCTCCAGACAATATCCATTCCACTGCTCTGTCGAATACTGCTGAAGGTAATGACGACGTAGCTGCTTCAGTTCTCGATCAGCGCCGACGAATGCTGTCGAGTTGTCGCAATACAAATTCACTACGCGACCGCGACGTGCGATGAATCGCTTCACCGCATTGATACACGCGACGGACTTAAGGTCGGTGACTACCTCGAGGTGTACCGCCTACACCACCATACAAACGAACACGGCGACGTACATTTTCACGTTTGCTCCCCTCCCAACTAACGGACGAATACCGAAGGGTCCACAGTAGTCCATACCAATATTCGCGAATACTCGTGCCGGCGTGATTCGCACAGACGGTAGAGGAGCCATGAACTGCTCCGTCGGCTTCGGGGCGCAGCGGAAGCAGGTCACACATTGCCGAACGACTTTACGAACGAGATCACGTCCACGCAGAGGCCAGAATCTTTGCCGAATGGTAGCCAGTAGCAGGGTTGGTCCTCCATGAAGAGTCCTTAGATGGAGGGAGCGAGCGATTAACCAAGACAGATGATGTTTAGCCGGTAGAAGAATTGGTGCTCTGGTATCTTAAGAGGCCGACAGCTTTGCCAAGCGTCCTCCTATCCGTAGGAGGCATGTGTTGTCCAGAAACGGGTTGAGCGACTTGAACGACGGTTGGAGTTTCCTGTCCTTGCTGGTCAGTCGCCGCTGAGGATTCGCCGAGAGACAACGGATTTCTTCTGGGAATTCTGTACGTTGGACGTAACGAATGGGCGATTTAAGCGAGTAATCCACTTCGGGCGGCTGAAGAGAACCAGCTTTGCGACGATTTTGCGGACTTATAGCGTTTCGACAGAATCGGAAGCAGTAACTAACTACCCGAAGCAACCTTCCAAGATCCGAGTATCGATGGATGATCGAGTGATCAACCTGGGTCACCACGAAGGTAACCACCTGGCGAGCTTCCCGTCACGATCTTCTAGTTCTTCGTGAGTGAGCGACACGATGTCTTCAGGCCTTGTTTCGACGGCCTAAACAAGAAAGTTGAGCCCGTGCCACCACAGCGAATCTTCGAGTATTTCTGACGGAAAAACTCCACGAGATATCCTGTCCCATCCGACGAAACCACGTAGACACAGGCGCCGTAGCCGTGGTCGGAAGCATCGCAGAAGCAATGCATTGCGTAGCTGTTGAAGTCGTTCGCGAGAACTCGGCGTGGAATCTTTAGGTGCGCTAATTGCGGAATTTCTTCACGGAAACGCAACCACCAATCTCGTAGGTTCTCGGAAAGGTCATCATCCCAAGGAATTCCTATCTCCCACAGCTTCTGAATAAACATTTTGGCACTCATCACCACTGATCCGACTAGACCAATCGGGTCGAATAACTGTACCATCTCGGAGGCCACCACTCGTTTGGAGACCTTGTTCGAGGGCGGAAGCGAAGGGATTTTGAATCCAAATTCATCGGTGACGTGCGACCACAACAAACCTAGCGTTTTTATGTTTCCGGAATCGTCGATTTCAGTTTCCGGGGCGAATTTATGCAGTTCATCCGGCAAGTGAGCCAGAATCCGAGGAGCTCCATTTCCTCAAGTTGAAGCCTCCAAGCTTCAGTAGTTCCGTCAGCTGTATCACTGTCTCAACAGCAGTTTCCAGGTCGTCTTTCCCTGAAAAAGCATCGTCCATGTAGAACCCTTCCAGTATAACCTTTGCACCTAGCGGATATCGGTGCCCTTCATCCTCTGCCAATTGGTTAAGCACACGTGTGGCCAGGTAAGGTGCGCATGACGTCCCGTAGGTCACCGTGGTGAGCTGGTATCGCTGAAGAGGTTGGGCTGCACTTGTTCGCCACAGCACATGCAGAAACCTGCGGTCCAGAGGATAAACTCAAATCTGGCAGAACATCTTCTCTATATCAGCCTTGAAAACAAAACGAGGGATCCGCCAGTTGAGGACGATAGCAAGTAGAGGAGGTTGCACGATCGGACCAACGAGTAGCACATCATTCAATGACAACTGGGAACTTCCCTTGCAGGTGGCATCGAAGACAACGCGGGTCTTCATGATGGAGCTATCGAGACGGAAGCTAGCATGGTGTGGCATGACAAACTGGGGAATTTTGACGCAAGGATTTAACTACATATGGCCTAGTGCCGCATACTCCTCCATGAACTTCACGTATTCGCTCTTAAACTCGCTTTTTGCCGCAAATTTCCGCTCTATTCCCCAAAATCGGCGTTTTGCTACCGTGCTCGGAAATGCTCCTCACACGCTTCGTCCAACGGAGTCGTCGCCTTATAACCGTCAAAGTTTTCGACCTCCCAAAAGAGCTGTAGCTTATTATCGAGACTAGTGGTAGCGCTAACTACACGAATCGGAGAAGTACGAGATGCTGTTGATAGCCGACCAGCGACATCGTACCCGAAAACAGTCTTCTGAAGTATCGGGAGACCTGCGCGTAGATTGATCGTATGCGAGAGCATTAGAGAGTAAAACAGTTCTCTACCAAAGCTGATGTTGAACCTCGGGTCTGCGAGAGGGACGTTGTTGGGGAGATTCCAGTCCGAAATGTCGATGTGCTTACTTGGAAGAGTGGCCGTGATTTGTGGGATAACGAGACATTCGAGAGGGTAGTCTAATCCACCGAAGCGAGACGAGATCCTGATCAATACTTTAGAGCGGATGTGGACGATTCCCTGGCCAATACCACTAACATCGATGCTGATTCTATCGCGTTTCAACTCCAGCTTGCGCGCCAGAGCTTCCGAGATGAAATTTGCTTGGGAGCAGCTATCCAGAACCCCACGAACGTAGCGTGGGTTGCCGTTGGAGTCCTTCACCTTGACAGCTACCGTTGATAGGAAAACTTCATCGCAGGGGGCACGTACAGGAACGCTTTGCGGAGCAACACAGGATGCCACAGGAGAAGAGTGCAATTCGAGACTTTTTCCGATCGATTGCGAAGCGGACGAATCAACCGGCGACGGGGAGGGAGCAACGACGATCGAATACGAGAACGAGTTTACCGGGCCAGACGACATAGCCCTGACGGGTGGCTGTTGCGAGCGTGATGGTAGTGAGGAAAACGATTACGAGGCGACTGCGGACGAGGTCGGCGACAACTGAGGTTGAGTTTGAGGAATCACTTCGCTGGCTACCGTAGAGCACGCCAGCGTTGTTTGAGACGACGACGGTTTCGCAGCCACGACTAGTGGCGACAGATGCAAAAGGGTATGGTGTTTCTTGGAGCAATTTCTGCAGCTTCCACTGCTGCAGTTCTTAGCGAGATGTGACTCCTTCAGGCAGTTGATGCACAATCCATTTCTCTTCACCATCTCAAAGCGTTGTTTCACTTCCATTCCGACAAACTGATCGCATTTGAAAAGAGGATGGGTGTCTTTGCAAAGCGGACACTTGTTCGTAACCTCCGCAGCAACGTGGTTGGAAATCGATTTGGGTTTCGTGAGTTTGGGTTCGACAGGATGATTGGGCGTGTGGAGCAGTTTAACAGACTGTAAATTTTCAAAGCACGTTGAAAAAAGTTAAACACTATGTGAAATTGATCAAAATAACAGCAGTGTTTGTTTTGATATTTTTTACCCAGCAAACATTTTTAAAATTTTTAAATTCAAACAATATCTTGTAACCCAGGTGGAAACTGTTTGAATAGCGTACGAAAATATTTCTTGCTTCTTCAAGGCAAAGCTTCATTTCAATTTATTTACACAGCTATTATTTTGAACGATTTCACATAGTGTTTAACTTTTTTCCACGTGCTTTGAAAATTCTCAGACTTTGCTATTACAATATTCACCATATTTGTAGTTCGCTGTCAAATTTTCAGCTCAATCGCTCATACGAGAACAAAGTTACAGCATGCCAAAGTTGGTCATTTTGTATGGAAAACGGCTTTCACTGCTATTTTTATGAACACAGCTGTATATACAGCCATTCCATAGAAAAACGATATAGTGCATCTCCGATTGTCGTGAAACTTGGTGGGCTTGTAGTTCTTCGAAAATAATTAGAACCGTATTTTTTTTATTTCGTCATTAGGGTGACCAATTTTCATATAGGGTGGTCCAAAAAATCAAGGTTTTTCAAAACTAAAAAGTTTCAAAAAATCGTAACTTTTGAACCATTTGAGCACCCTTCTTCAGTCAATGTCCCCATGTTCATCCTAATCCAAAAACAACAGACGATTTTAGAACCAACTGTTTCCGCTATTTTTATTATCATGCATCCTAACAAAAAATACAAAAATAAAAATAGCGCTGATTAGCATTGTTTTCGATTGGATGAAAAGGGAGCACTATGGTGAAGATGGGTTCCGTTCCCCTACCAGCGAACTAATCAGAAAAAATCGAAGAAATGATGAATGATACCTGGATGATGGCAAAACAGTCCCATCTGTAAAACGAAGTCAATGAGAAAATGGACTCTGAAGTTTCCAATCTAGCTTTCTACGGATAAATCCGATAAATTGTTGTGCATTTAAGTATGCTACCACATGCTACAGTCGACAGATTCGTGTAATTTTAAATTGTTTTTAATTCGTGATTTTTTTTGTGTTTCATTCGACCAGGGCTTCGACGTGTTTACATGGAAGAATAATGCGGAAAAAGTACCGGAAAGCATTCAAAATACAACAATTTTAAATTATCTTCTCCGAGGAATTATTCTATGGAACTGCATGACAGTATTAGAAATTTAATTTTTTTAAATCAAACACGTGTAGATTGCGCTTTATTGTACTAGGGACTACTCAATATCACATAAAAAAGATGTGAATTGCACATCCCGTATCTCGCAATAAAAACAAATGTATAAATAAATAAATAAGGTACACCGGGGCAAGTTGAAACGGGTGGGGTAAGATGAAACAGCGGGTTAACATGATGTTTTCTAATGATGATCAACAGTTTGATCGCCATAACACATAGTTTTTGATTCAAACAATCTTTTAACGAAGGAAAAAATCTAAATTGTATTGAAATATATTTCAAAACTTCGTGTTTCATCCTGCCCCACCCGTTTCAACTGGCCCCGGTGTACCTTAAGATAAACCTTTTCTACCGTTTCCTTTTTCAAATTATGCACAGATAGCTTCCTTTGAATAAATGTTTCTTCTCAGCTCCGTACTGTAGTATAAAAATAAGCTACGCATGACCCTTTTTTGGCAATTTCTTGTCTAAATTCCTCAAGCTTTGTAGATATACACCGTGCCCAATAAGTTCTCATTCAAAATACAAATTAAGAGAATATAAATTTATTTCACATCTGTGATTCATATTTTCAAAATGAATGCATGTATTAAAGGGCCACATAGTATTAATCAGTAAATCATAAAGCATACGGTTGGGAATAACGTTATTTTCTATTTGTTTTTTTTTTTTTATAAGCCTAGCAGTAGGGTAACCAATATAATTTGGACCCCCATATATTTTGAACCCCCTGGGTCGTATTATCATAATTCTCACAGATGTAATGAAGAGAAGACGAACATTTTTAGAATCATTCGTTAAATTAGATTGTTCTGCACGAGCAGCAATCATTTGCTAACTGGAAATATCATTATTTGCCTTGAAATTATTTTTTATTAATCTCGTCATCCGTGCGAGTGTCGCGGCATGTTTACGAAAAGAGAAAGTGGTGCCGGGGAAACTTGCAGATGTAAACAAAAACTTTTATCAATCTAGCGCATTAAATTTGTAAAGTTCGTCTAATCAGCCTTTGTCAATCAAGTGATTAGGATGTGATCGAGCATATGCAAGTGGCAGATTCTTCTAAAATAGTTTCAAGTTGGTTTAAACACCGGGTGTCCAAAAGATATACTTTAGGAAGTCCAAAATAAATTGGGGTGTCCAAAATAGTGAAAACTGATGCTTCAAAAATCAGTTATTTTCATCAAATTTTCGGCCAGAAATGACCTTGTGTGTATTTTTGACGGACAGTGGCGGCTTTTACGGTCATACCAACATCATCATTATGTGTAACACCCTTTGAATCTGTTTGATTTTAGCTTAAATTCAAACTAATGTCGTCTAGGGGTCCAAAATTCGACCGTAACCCTACACCTCCGTTTTCTGAAACCTGATTGCTCCGGCACGCAAGAAAAATGTTTGATTTTTTTTTTCTGCGGTAACTAAATAAATTCCATAGGGCTAAACTTTGAGTTTTATCCCAAGCATTGTACCAAATGGATATACTAAGGCTAAATAATTTAATTTTAGTGATGATATGGTAAGAAATTGGCAAGTAAACTCAACTTGGACTAATTTTCTTGAAAATGACCGTTTTAATATAATAAACAATATAAAACGTGAATTTTGGACAAAATTGGCCACATTAGAGATACAAGCATGTTTTAGAAGTGAGAATAGTGTGAATCAACAAGTTAAAATGCAGCCATGATTCTTTAACACAATAGGGGGATTCACTAAACAGATTAATTTGCTGCGTAAGCAATGATTTTCTGGTTATTTGAAATGTTTCATGATTTTGCGAATGAAATAATCAAAGATTGCCTTGGTGATCGCGACGTTTAATCAGTTTAATCAGTTTACGCTGTTAAGTGAATCCCCCTAATAAATCTCAATGAAACACATAAATGGAAATTTTTGTTTAATTTACGTTTTCTTTTGTACAAAATAAAACGGCATAGTTCTTCACCAATACAGAATCCAATATTTTTTTTCTCTTCTGATTATAGTTTCAATGGTGAGGACAGGAACCTAATTTGTTTCAACTTTGGGACGAAATATCATTTATATGGCGTGCGTGCCAGCTGAAATGGACTTCTGACACACAAGCGATCAGCAGAGAAGGATAAACGACAGTTAATTCCAAAACATATGCTGTATTTGATCAGTGTTAGATGCCCTTTCAATAAATAAACTTACTTTGAAAATCATAATTACAGATGTGAAATATTGATTGATTGTGTATGAGAATTTATTGGACACGGTGTAGTCCTCAAACGCAATCGCTCAAGAAATTTTAGTTCTGCGCGCTTTTTTTTTGAACGAAGTGGTCTATGCGACACATGCTCATTTCTTGAGCGATTCTTTATCTGAATTTTCCTCGCATCGAGACAGGCCAAGAAATTAGATGAAAAGATAAATATCACCCGCCACTGAAGCATGTAGGTAAAGGAAATAAAAGCGCAATGAAAAAAAAGTTGAGAAGAACGAAAAGTTGCACAGATTGTGCCATATAGGCCTTTTCATTTGACGTCTAAAATCAGCTGATTTTTCGGGCCTTTGACAATTCTCCTATGAGAATGACAGTTTAGAATTTGCGCCTTTGTTCGGCGGTTGTAAACAGTGGCATACATGGACCTGCCAGCTGAAAAGGCTTATTGTTCCGATCGTTCTCCTGTGTCTATCTAGTAGTCTGGCAGCACTGAGAGTGTCAAACAAGCTTATACGACTCTGGTTGGAATTAAATCTGAGAGGTAAACACAAAATATATTTGATGTTGAAAATAGCAATTCCGTTTTTTAATTAAAATCTATATTTTTCAGATACAATGCTACGGTTTGTTGTGGTTGCAGTGTTGATACATGTGCTGTTTCTACTTTCAATTTTTTACATTTATTTCCAATCACCGATTCTACACGATCTTCCAATAGGAACGGATCACGGCAATGCACCGGCTGATAGGTAAGAAAAATCAAAATATTATCGTTATCTCTTGTAAATAGTAAAGGTATGTGTTCAACATTCTACAAATTTAGGAATTATACATCATTTTGTCAATCCTATTTTCTGTATACCACAAAAATAAATGTTTGGCATTTTTACACGGTCATGCAAAAAAAAAAAGCCCCGATCAAGTCGAGAATCGGGTATGTTTAATGATTGTTCGTGCAGTTGAAAATCGGAATTTTTGACACGCGAAAATCGATTTTTCTTCTAAACCGAGTGTCGGACGTACGTCGGGCACAGTGCGTTGGATAGAGGGCCAGAACCGCTGTCCAGCGCACCACGTCCGACGTTACGTTTCACGTATGGATTTTGAGAAAATTCGATTGTCGGGTGTGGGGAAACTTCGGGTTTCAACTGCGACGATAATAATATGGGACTCAAATGAGATATGATTTTTTTTTTCTTTATAATTATGAACAATTCGAAGAAACCCAGGCCCCCGCATATTAGGGTCCCCACATTGCTTGTTAAACATTAACTTTATTTTTCAAGTACTGTTATTTGCTCAAGTACTATTCAAAAACAAACAAAAACTTTTTTGCTCATCGCATTTGTACCTCCAAGGGGCTTTCACATTCGCTCCGGCCCCGGGCCAGCACAATTATTATTCCGTGCTAGACTCAATTTTGGAGCACCACCACGTGGAATCGCTTCACCCTTCCGTTGCGGAGTTATTCCGGATTCCGTTGGAATTATTAGTTATTAGTTTGAAAATTTACACATATACGCCAAAAATACAGAAACTATAACTACAGGGAACCACTGAATGCTACAACCTTGGCTACAACTCAAACTTCATGATTTGTTGAAACGTAAAGGAAAATAGACCTTCTTGGACCCTTGGAACCCTTGGGATCGGTCTAACCACACTCGAAATATGTCGGATGCCCCCGGGAAGTGGTCAAAATGTCCACTCCCCCAAAGTAAGCCAAACCAATCATATGGCACCTTAAACGGCTCAAATATAAACGACACATAAAAAGTGAAAATTTTCCATAACAAAACTGGAAATTGCCAATGAAGAAGATTCTTCTTCTTCTTCTTTATGGCTCGACGTCCCCACTGGGACTTGGCCTGCCTCGCTTCAACTTAGTTTTCAGAGAGCACTTCCACAGTTATTAATTGAAGGGATTGTGCGATATTTGCCAGAAAACCATTCGCCAGAATGCCATTGGCCAGAAAGAAATTTGCCAGAAAATACCATTTCCCAGAAAACCATTTGCCAGAAAGTACCATTTCCCAGAAACTTCCCAATGTTCTCAATCCATAAGTGTTCCCAATCTAATGATATTTTTTTCTTCTTTATTAGAGTGATTTTCAGCTCGAGGCTGGTTCATCTCTTAATCTAATTACATTTTAAAACATTGAAAAATAAATCGTTTTTTTTTTATTTGTTTGGGATCGATTAAACCATGATAACGATTGTAAAAATGTAAATAGTTATTTATGCAACAAGTTGCAAAATGATGATTTTTTCAGCACGAGTCGTACATTTATGCAACGAGGCTTGCCGAGTTGGATAAATACGACGAGTGCTGAAAAAATCGAGTTTTGCAACGAGTTGCATACAACATTTTTTGCAATTATAAAAAAATACCCTTGAGCATGATCATTTCTGACTGCCACACATGCCTCTAGAGAAACCACGTGCTAGCTTCCATGCGCACAAACCTTTTTTTTCAATCAGGTAGGCTGTGTTCACAAGTATCACAAGTATTCGGAGTTGCGTCAACAACGAGCTTTGTTTGCTACTGCTGGTTCTCACTTTACGTCTGTTTGGTTTACCAAATCAGAATTTTAATCATTTCTAATCAGATTCGGTCTGCCAAACAGACGAAGAAGCAGCCATCGAATCGATATAAAACTACGGAAGGCCATTAGTGTTTCGGAAAACCTGTGAAAAGTGTACCCTAGCAAAAGTGCCGAAAAGTACTACTTTTCGGCACTCTTAAAGGTGCTGAAAAGTACTACTTTTCGGCACTCTTATACTGGTGAAGAAAAGTAGGCCATTTCGGCACAATTTCGGTGATTGAAAAGTTCAATCTTATGCCATATAATTGCAAAAATATTATTTTTAAGATTTATATGCGAAAGATAAATAAATTATTGGAACTGATGTAAGAACAAACAAGAAATGGTTTTAGAGTATTTTCCCGAGTAGAAGGGAATAACAACAGCATAAGGAGCTGTGTTGTTTGGGCAAAATAACTGAATAATAAAATCGATTATTTTTAAGTTATTACCATAACATATTGTGTTATAAGCTTGTCTGTCATAAGCGGCAAAATAACAAATTCCATAACAAAAAAATGTTCCTGGAAAACCATGTCAATAACTTGTTTTGTTAGTTTCAATAACACCTTAATAAAAGTAAATTCGGAAAATATTTCAATAACAAATTTTGATATTAATATGTTATTGATAACAATCGGAGAATAGAATTTGCTATGATATCAAACTCGTTACTAAATAAGTTATAATACTTACTATATAAAATTATTCGCTTTGTCTCACAAACCCGCCAATAACATGAGGTTCATCACTTTGAAGTAAGAAATATTTTCAAATGATCGAAAAATACTATATTCAGCTTTTAATTCATTCTAAGAGATTTGAAGTCGCAAAATAATCGAACTTTAGTAATTTCTATATTATCAAATACGACGAGCTTCAATTTCCACCTGTAATTTATGAACTGTTATACTTTAATTGTTTTCGGTGCACGTGTGACCTTTGTTTTTATTTTTCAGCATAGAAAGTGAAGAATTTTTAGAATGCTCAACAGTTTTGCAGAATTTTTTTGGGATAATGGTAATATTGTACAGATTATTACAATTTTCCTGGAAAGATTGTTTTAATCCCTCCGATTTTTGCCAAGATTCAAGAGTTACGTCGAATATTCCTCCTGGATTCTACAAGAATTCCTCCAAAAGTTTTGCTATAACTTCTCCTGAACTTCCTTTTATGATTGCTATAGGACTTTCATTAGAAATGTTTGCGATATTTTTTTCTAAAATGCCTCTATTCATTTCTCTAAGGATTCCGTCAAAAACTCCTTTTATGTTTTTCAAATGACTTTGTCATAAAATTCTTCCAAAAATTTGTCGACAGATTTGTTCATAAACTTTGTTACAGAATACAACATGGAACCCTACAAATGCAATCACGATAGACAGAGAACCTTACAAATGCACAATATACAGATATCACAAATTGACGCAACACGTAACCCGTAAAAACTTTTCCATAAATGACTCCAAAAATCTTCCAGAAATTTCTCCGAGAGTTCTTTGACGGAATCTTTCATGGATTTTCAAAGACTCCTCTAGAAATTCCTCCAGAATACTGCATAGAATCCCTTCAAGGGTTTCTTCAGAACTTCCTGTGATCATTAGTCCTGAAGTTCATCTTAAGATTTCTCTGAAAATTTCATTGAGGATTTCACCATGAGTTTTTCCGAAGGATTCTCCAGGAGTTTTTCAAAAGAAGAACTTCGGTTTTTCAAAATAATTAACTTCGGAATTTCTAAGAAAATTGCGCCAGTAGTTCTCTTGAAGACTTCTCCAGAGATTTATCGAAAGGTTCCCCCAGAACTTCCAAGTGCTTATCCAAAAATTATTTAAGGAATTCTTAAAAGGAGTCGTTCAGGAATTTCCTTTTTAACTGAATACAAAAATGGAACAACACAAAGTGACAGATCATAATTGTCGAATTGTTGCTGTGATTTCAAAACTTGTTACAGTTGTGCTAATGCTGATAAGTTGATCAATAGTACAACAATAACTAAACTTGTACTTCAACAAAACATGTTATTTAAATGTAATTAAGCTTATGTATATCAATGGCTTGATTATAACAAAATGTGATTGTCCAACAAAATTTGTTATGGAAAAGCTATGTCTTGATAATTTAATAATAACAAAACAAGATATGAAAACAGGTTATGTGATTTAGTAGTTATTAACTTGCTATTCTCCTCTCCTCGGGTTTGAAAGAAAAGCATATAGTTTGAAGAAGGAAAAATCACTCTGAAACAAAAATAAATGATGTGAGCTCAAACTTTTCAAACTTCACAATACATTAAGTTTCTTATGTTATTTAATTAATTTACTGCGCACAACAGCTTATTTCTTCAATTAGAACATTTCCACAAATTTGTCTTGTGGACAGTTGATCATGATGTGGATCCAATTGATCAAATATCATTTTAACGGAATTCGATCAATACTCATCAATGGTTTCGCATTCTTCAACACATAGGATGTTCTTTCCAGCTTTTACTGATATGGGATTTTTGTCTTTACTTATATTTTTCAAAGATTCCTTTCTTTCAATTGAAAGTAATTTTTAAGCTTATTTTTGACAATAACAATAACATGATTACTTTAAATCATATTTTTTGTGCCAAACAGCAAAACTACCCGGAATTTTTGATATCACACTTAAATCAATTGAATACCATAAACAAAAACCTTTTGGAAGCAACGAGTAAAATAAACAGAAATAATAACATTAAGTGACAGTTTTACCTATATCATTAGCCTGACTGTCACTGCCCGAAAACCAGTACCCCCAATATAACAAGCTTGAATGTACCATTAGGCCGAATTTCACCTTATCAAAATATCTGTTATTATCGATACAGCAATTTTTATTGTGTTTGGAAATTAAATATTTTATCTGTGAGATTTTTTTCTCTTCCACTATGCTACATTTTTTGACCACTTTGTGCAACTTCAAATTTCAATCATCTAGTTTACAGAGCCCTATTTTTTAGCTTTTACCAGAAACATCAACAAAATTGGTATTATTTGCTTCGTTAGCATGTTTACTATAAGAGCTAGAAAAAACTTTTTTGGATATTGTGCTCAAATTGAAATGGCAGTTAATCGTTAGTGTATTTATAATTTCTGAAACAGTCTATACTGTTATAGAATCTTAATATCAATGGTGTTAGGGCATTCAGTTCAAGGCCGTTGGGTCGGATGTCATTTGGTCGAAGTTCATTAGGTCAAAAAGTTATTTTGCCGAATTGCCATTTTTTTTTTCTTTTTTTTTTGCTGTTAAAATAATTGTTGAAGTTGGGGCTACTGTATTTTTCCCATGAATCTTTCCTTCTTTTAAATATATGAACAATAAACGGGTTAAAGATATGTTATTTTGTTTTTTCAATAATTAACTATTAGTTCCGAAGTACCAATGTTGCCTTATGGTTCTAACATAATCAACAATTTATGCCAAAAACTAGTCTTACAATGAATCTAGAAAGAACAGCCTGTGTTTTGAAGAAGGAAAAATTCACTAAATGAACTAGAAAGAATAGTTTCGTTGCAGAAAAATAGTTTTTTTTTTGCACCGAAACCGTTTGATGTTCAACTAGTGAATTTTGCCTTCTTTTATACATAGGCTGTTCTTCTTAGTTAGGAAGAGTAGATTTTGACATTAATTGTTGATTACGGTAAAACAATAAGAAAATATTATTATTGTAGAAGTAGCAGCTAATTATTGAAAAACCGAACTAATTTAAGAAACCGTTCCGATTCCTGTTCCATAATCACTGAAATACGAAAAAACGATCAAATAACTTGAATTCATTTCTATTTATCATAATTCTATCTTGTTCTATGTTGTGGTATCAATGCGCCGTATTTACGTCGATTCGGTTCTAGGCAACCCGATGGACATTACAAAATTATAACATACTTACCTTACCGGTCAGGCTAAGGCCGGGGTGGCCTCTGCTGTACATAGTAGCCGCCTCCATTCCACTCGGTCCATGGCTGTTTGCCTCCAGTTCCGCACTCTGCGTAGGGTCCGCAGATCGTCCTCCACTTGGTCGATCCACCTAGCTCGCTGCGCTCCACGTCTTCTTGTACCGGTCGGATGACTCTCGAGAACCATTTTAGTCGGGTTGCTATCCGACATCCTGATGACGTGACCCGCCCACCGTAGCCTCCCGATTTTCGCGGTATGGACGATGGTTGGTTCTCCCAGCAGCTGATGCAGCTCGTGGTTCATTCGCCTTCTCCAAGTCCCGTCTTCCATCTGCACTCCGCCGTAGATGGTACGCAACACCTTCCGTTCGAAAACTCCAAGGGCGCGTTGGTCCTCTGCACGTAGGGTCCATGTTTCGTGCCCATAGAGGACGACCGGTCTAATCAGCGTTTTGTAGATGGTTAACTTCGTGTTACGGCGAACTTTATTCGATCGTAGAGTTCTGCGGAGTCCAAAGTAAGAACGATTTCCTGCCACAATGCGCCTCTGAATTTCTCTGCTGGTGTCGTTGTCGGCGGTCACCAGTGAGCCCAAGTACACGAATTCTTCAACCGCCTCGATTTCATCACCGTCGATATGAATTCGGGGTGGCGGGCGCGGTGATTCCTCCCTGGAGCCCTTTGCCATCAAGTACTTTGTTTTCGACACATTAATGACTAATCCGATTCGCCTGGCTTCACTCTTTAGTCGGATGTACGTTTCCGCCATCGTCTCAAATTTACGAGCAATAATATCAATATCATCGGCGAAACCAAGCAGCTGAACGGACTTCGTGAAAATCGTCCCACTCGTGTTTATCCCCGCTCTTCTTATTACCCCCTCCAAAGCAATGTTGAACAGCAAGCACGAAAGACCATCACCTTGCCGTAACCCTCTGCGAGATTCGAAGGGACTCGAGAGTGTCCCTGATACTCGAACTACGCACATCACTCGATCCATCGTCGCCTTGATCAACCGTATCAGTTTATCCGGGAATCCGTATTCGTGCATAATCTGCCATAGCTGTTCTCGATCGATTGTATCATACGCCGATTTGAAATCGATGAACAAGTGATGTGTGGGCACGTTGTATTCGCGGCATTTCTGCAACACCTGGCGGATGGCGAACATCTGGTCCGTTGTAGCGCGTTCACCCATAAATCCAGCCTGATATTGCCCCACGAACTCTCTTGCAATCGGTGATAGACGGCGGCATAAAATTTGAGAGAGTATCTTGTAGGCAGCGCTCAGTAGTGTGATCGCGCGGTAGTTCCCGCAATCCAACTTGTCGCCCTTTTTGTAGATGGGACACACGATACCTTCCATCCATTCCTCCGGTAATACTTCCTCCTCCCAAATCTTGGTAATGACCCAGTGTAGTGCTCTCACCAGTGCTTCTCCACCGTATTTTAGAAGCTCGCTTGGTAGTTGATCTGCTCCAGCGGCTTTGTTGTTTTTCAACCGGCCAACCTCCTCCTCAATCTCTTGAAGGTCAGGGGCCGGAAGTCTTTCGTCCTGTGCACATACTCCTAGATCTGTTACCACGCCACCTTCGGTACTTGCAACGTCGCCATTGAGGTGCTCATCGTAATGCTGCCGCCACCTCTCGACCACCTCACGCTCGCTCGTGAGAATATTCCCGTGATTATCTCGGCACATGTCGGCTTGTGGCACAAAGCCTCTGCGCGAGCGGTTCAGCTTCTCGTAGAACTTTCGTGTGTCCTTAGCGCGGTACAGCTCTTCCATCGCTTCGCGATCTCGTTCCTCCTGCTGGCGCTTCTTCATCCGGAAGACTGAGTTCTGCCTGTTCCGCGCCTGTTTGTAACGTGCCTCATTCGCTCTCGTACGGTGTTGCAGCATTCTCGCCCATGCTGCATTCTTCTCGTTTTTCAACTGTTCACATTCGCCGTCGTACCAGTCGTTTCTGTGATTCGGAGTCGCGAAACCTAGTGCTGTAGCCGAGGTACTACCTATGGCGGATCGGATGTCCCTCCAGCCATCTTCAAGTGTAGCTGCGCCAAGCTGCTCTTCCGTTGGTAGGGCCACTGCTAACTGCTGCGCGTAGTCTTGAGCCACTTCTACGTTACGAAGTTGCTCGATGTTGAGCCGCGGCGTTCGACTTCGACGCGTGGTGATAACTGTCGAAAGTTTTGAGCGCATGCATACAGCGACTAAGTAGTGATCCGAATCTATATTCGCACTGCGGTATGTGCGGACGTTGGTTATATCTGAGAAGAATTTACCGTCGATTAGAACGTGGTCGATTTGGTTTTCTGTTTGATGGTCGGGTGATCTCCAGGTGGCTTTGTGGATATCTTTGCGGGGGAAGAAGGTGCTTCGGACTACCATACCACGGGAGGCTGCAAAGTTTACGCATCGCTGGCCGTTATCATTCGATACGGCGTGCAGGCTGTTTCGCCCGATTACCGGTCTGTACATTTCCTCCCTTCCTACCTGCGCGTTCATGTCGCCGACAACAATTTTCACGTCACGCGGCGAGCAACCATCGTATGTTTGCTCTAACTGCGCGTAGAACGCTTCTTTCTCGTCATCGGGTCTCCCTTCGTGTGGGCAGTGGACGTTGATGATGCTGTAGTTGAAGAAACGGCCCTTAATTCTCAACATGCACATCCTTGCGTTGATCGGCTGCCACCCGATCACACGTTGTCGCATCTTGCCCAACACTATAAATCCTGTTCCCAGTTCATTGGTGGTGCCACAGCTTTGGTAGAAGGTAGCCGCTCGATGCCCGCTTTTCCACACTTTCTGTCCAGTCCAACAAAGTTCCTGCAACGCCACGATGTCGAAGTTGCGGGGATGTAGTTCGTCGTAAATTATCCTGTCACATCCTGCGAAACCTAGTGACTTGCAATTCCATGTTCCAAGTTTCCAATCGTAGTCCTTATTTCGTCGCGTGGGTCTTTGCCGATTGTATCGAGTCGTATTTTCTCCTATGTTATTCGCAATGGGGATTTTTACGGGTGGCTTATTGGGCCTACGCCAACACTCCTGTCTCGCCGGAGGGCCATCGTGCCAGTTCTGTTTAACGTCCCAACCAACACTGGGACGACCACGCTGATGGGGCTACCACCTTGGATCTAGCTGGGCGTGGTACAGCGTTTCTTACTCAGCCGCTGGATGCCAGAACATACGCTGTTTGAGCCGCACCTCCTTGGTGAACAGACACTCGGATCGTACCTCCTCAATCTAGCTGAAGTCAGAAGGACAACAGTGCCCAGGCTGCACTACCAGCTAAGCACACAACTCTTAGCTGGCGGTCTTTGTCATCGCTTGACCCGTGGAAGCATGAGGTAGGAACTTGTGAGGACCAGAGCTATATTGGATGCTCTCCTTATCGACTCACCGTTTTGCAGCCCAAAATTATAACAAGCTGTGTTATTTTGTTATAATATTTTTTTATAACAAATGTTGTTATAAAACATGTACCGTTAGTAGTTAAAATAACAAAAATTCTAACAAAGTTCCCACTGAAAAGAACAAAAACATAACAACTTTTGTTATGATCATAACAAAAATATAACAAAAGTTGTTCCATGATTGAAATTAGCAAAACTATAACAAACTGTGCTATAATTTCTTCAAAACTTTTAGGGTATAAACTAATTTTTATACCCATTTTTTGGGTAAATATGTCTAAGTATGTTTTTTCTATTTTTAGAAAAAAGTAAGTAACACAAAAAATAGTTTCCAGTACATTTTAAAATGTTCGAATCTAAACGGGATTGAAACCAAACAGCACAGTATTTTCTAGATGATGCTGAGTTAGTTTTGTGGCACAATTGTTAAGTCTTGTCTGGTGTGAAACAAAACAAGTAAACATTGACAAACTTCCCCTTCATCAGGTCATTAGTTTTTCTTTCTTCTCCGTTAACTGTTATTCTTACGCGATAGATAGTTGGGTAAACAACGTGAAAAAAGGCTTGGAACTTTTTATCAGATCGTTTTCAAATTTTGGTAGGATGTCAAAGATACAGTAGACGTTCGATAGCTGCAACATGTTTACGTTTCACTTAGCGAACAAAAATCCGATAACTGAAACGCCTGACAGTGTTAACAAACCATAAACTTACGTAAAATGAACGTGAACTTCATCCGTCTGTTCATTTTGGCTAACATGGCGCACCATTTTGACATTTGGCGATGCGATAACTGCAAATTTGTTGCATTTGCCGGACTTGCAGTTAAAAAGCATTGCAGTTAAACCGCTTGCACTAACCGAACGTCTACTGTAATAATAGGGTACTAAAATTAAAGACGAAATCTCGCTTATATTGAATAATACGATCAAGCATGGTATTCTAATCGGAATTGTACTTTACTCGAACTTGAAAAACAAAAGAATAATGAGAAAATTCGAAATAAGAAAAATGGAAAATAGTTCTACTTTGACATTTGAGGTCAACCTTGTGTGACTGAGCTCGACATTTTTCGCACTGGGATTTCAAAAATGTTCCTATCTGACATACACGGTGAAAAAAATCACTCAAAGTATGTGTTATAAGCTAGGGACGAGACAAAAGGCTAAAAAAATAAAAATTGTATATTTTCAACTACGGTTAATAAAAACGTCAAAATATGAGTAAATATGTACTTTTGAACCATATATTGTGGTTTAAAACAAGAATCCCGATAGGGCTTTGGGAGCCTATTGGTAATAATCTTTCTGAAAGTAACCGTTTCCGAGATATTCGGAATTTAACTTCATGAGTCTGTCAATATGTAAGAAAATGTGATATTTTCATAAGTTAGTCCATGCTCAATCAACAACATTATGTTATTTGAAACACCTTTGTATATCCCAAAAACAATCACTCACTTGATTGGACGTTTGAAATTCAATACAAATCGATATCGATCGATATCGAAAATCTGTCACTGGTTGACCGGGATGTTCCAGGCAATTTGGCCGATACAACCCTCAAGACGAAGAGAACAAACCTGTCGATAATACCCAAAGTTTTCTTAAACGACGGATATTGCATGTGCTAATATTTGCGACCGGATGAACAATGTTTCCGTTACATAAAACTACGTTTTGTATGCCGTCCAATACTTTTGAGTTGAATTTTACACAAATGACGTATCTTTACACGCGTAACATTAGATCGATTACAATAAATACCTGAACAGAACTGCTGTTCTAATTTCGCCAAAAATATAACATGGAATTTGTTTACTCTACTATTTTGCTTCGACCTTAGGGAGCATCTATTAAGTACGTCACGCTAAAATTGGAAATTTTTAACCCTCCCTGCCTCCTCCAAACGTGATGATGAACTTAATGGATGACCCCTTGTGTGATAGATTCCATTTCATTGCTAAAAAAATAATGTGGAATATAACTAAATTATATCTACAGCTGTTATCATATCTGCATATGATATAATTGTGATAGATTAAAACAAAATCACATACGACAATAGGGTCCTAAAATTAAAGACGAAATCTCGCTTATATTGAATAATACGATCAAGCATGGTATTCAAATCGGAATTGTACTTTACTCGAACTTTAAAAACAAAGGAATAATGAGAAAATTCGAAATAAGTAAAATGGTAAATAGTTCTACTTTGACATTTGAGGTCAACCTTGTGTGACTGACCTCGACATTTTTCGCACTGGGATTTCAAAAATGTTCCTATCTGACATACACGGTGAAAAAAAATCACTCAAAGTATGTGTTATAAGCTAGGGACGAGACAAAAGGCTAAAAAAATAAAAATTATATATCTTCAACTACGTTTAATAAAAACGTCAAAAAATGAGTAAATATGTACTCTTGAACCATATATTATGGTTCAAAACAAGAATCCCGATAGGACTTTAGGAGCCTATTCAAGTCTATTATACGTCAACGAGTTCAATGTGACGTCGTACTACCCCGCTCGTGTGCGTCTGACAAACAAGGATTTAAATGAGGAAATTGGCAATACGTAGAACCAATAAAGCTTCTATCACCGCCCTCTTCAAGTGTTGTGATGGCCTCATTGGCAGAGGCGTCAGATTGCTACCGATGGGAGGTGTGTTGGTTCAAATCCCGTTCAGATCCGAAAATTTTATAACGTCCTGGAAACTTTTTTTGTGTTACCTGCTTTTTCTAAAAATAGAATAACAAACTTAAAAATATTCTTCAAAAAATGAGTATAAACATTTAGTTTTTACCCTAAAAAGTTGCCAAGGAATTATAACACAATTTATTATAATTTTGTTAAATTATACCATATTTCATGGAACAAGTTTTGTAATAATTTTGTTATGATCATAACAAAAGTTATTACATTTTTGTTCTTTTCATGTGGGAACTTTGTTAGAATTTTTGTTATTTTAACTACTAACGGTACATGTTTTATAACAACCCTTGTTATAAAAATTTATTCTAACAAAATAACACAGCTTGTTATAATTTTGTAATGTCCATCTAGCCGGCTTACTGGTGGACCGACGCGATTGCGGACCTGCGCCGCGCCTGCCTACGGGCTAGGCGGCGGATGCAGCGAGCACGATCAGAGGAAGAGCGAAACGAACGGCGGGTGGTGTTCGCCGCTGCAAAAGCCGCGCTTAAGACCGAGATAAGAGCAAGCAAAAAGGCCTGCTTTGAGGGTCTCTGTCAGAGTGCCAATACGAACCCGTGGGGTGACGCCTACAGGATCGTTATGGCCAAGACGAGAGGTGTGATGGCTCCTACAGAGCAATCTCCAGAGATGTTGGAGGGGATCATTGGAGGACTTTTACCGCGTCATGATCCTAGTCCTTGGCCTCCTTTCGTAGGACAGCCGGGGACTGGGGCTGGCGATGAGGAGAGGGTTACCGATGTGGAACTTGCGGGGATAGCTAAGTCCCTTAGCGTAGGTAAGGCCCCAGGTCCGGACGGAGTTCCGAACCTGGCCTTAAAAGTAGCTATTGCAGAGGCTCCCGAGATGTTCAGGTCTGCTATGCAGAAATACCTGGACGAGGGAGTTTTCCCAGAAGCTTGGAAGAGGCAGAGCCTGGTACTATTGCCAAAGGCGGGGAAACCACCCGGAGACCCGTCGGCATATTGACCAATATGCTTGATTGACACGGCGGGGAAGGTGCTCGAAAAGATCATCCTCAATAGAATGTTGCGGTTCACCGAGGGCGAAAATGGTCTTTCGAGTAACCAGTACGGCTTCCGGAAGGGGAGGTCCACCGTAGACGCTATCTTGTCGGTTACAAAAACCGCCGAGAAAGCACTCGAGCCTAAGAGGAGGGGAATTCGCTTTTGCGCGGTAGTGACTCTGGATGTAAGTAATGCGTTTAATAGCGCCAGCTGGTCTGCTATTGCCGATGCGCTCTTGCGTCTGGGGATACCGGAGTACCTGTACAAGATTCTCGGAAGTTACTTTCAGAATCGTGTACAGTGGCGTTTCGGTTTTATCACTAGTCGTTTTAATCACTACTCGCCCGAATTCACGCTTTTCTATTCGATTTTATCACGATTTCCGTTTCGTTTTTATCACGCTTGTTCTAAAACATTCCGAAATCAAAATAAAATCAATACTGCATTGCCCAGTCCACCAAAACTGTTAAAAAATGTGAACTACGACTCATATTTATTACAGCTGAACGATTTTGAATGAAAAAAATACATTTTTTCTCGTTTCACCAAATTCACGGTTTCGTTTATATCACGGTAAAATTTTTTTTGATCGTGATAAAACCGAAAAAGCACTGTACTAGTCTACGACACGGAGGTGGGTCGGAAGTGCTTTCACATAACCTCAGGAGTCCCGCAAGGTTCCATCCTGGGTCCGGTGTTATGGAATGTCATGTACGACGAGGTGTTGAGGTTAGAGTATCCAGTGGGAGTGGTGATTGTCGGATTTGCCGACGACATTACGCTCGAAGTCTACGGTGAAACGATCGAGGAGGTAAAGTTGACTACCAACCACTCGATCAAGGTTGTGGAGGCGTGGATGCGGTCCAGGAAACTGGAGCTGGCTCACCACAAGACAGAGGTGACGGTTGTTAACAACCTGAAGTCGGAGCAGCAGACGGAGATCAGTGTAGGAGACTGTACTATCTTGTCAAAGCGCTCCGTCAAACACTTGGGCGTGATGATCGACGATAAGCTTACCATCGGTAGCCACGTCGATTATGCCTGTAAAAGAGCCTCCACAGCTATTGCGGCACTGTCCCGGATGATGTCCAATAGCACTGCGGTGTACGCCAGTAAGCGCAAGCTTCTGGCTAGTGTTGCTACATCCATACTTAGGTATGGCGGCCCGGCGTGGGGCACCGCGCTAAGTACTAAATGCTACCGACGGAAGCTGGAAAGTACTTACAGGCTTATGTGCCTGAGGGTTGCGAGCGCGTACCGTACCGTGTCACACGACGCTCTCTGTGTCATTACTGGTATGGTGCCTATCAGCATTCTTATCAGTGAGGACATGGAGTGCTTCGAAATGCGCGGCACAAGAGGCATACGCAGGACTGTCAGGATGGCCTCTATGGTCAAATGGCAACGCGCGTGGGACAGTTCCACCAAAGGAAGGTGGACCCATAGGTTGATACCGAGGGTAGATAGTTGGATTAATAGGCGCCATGGGGAAGTCACATTCCACCTGACACAGGTCCTTACAGGTCATGGTTGCTTCCGACAGTATCTACACCGTTTCGGGCATGCGGATTCTCCCGAATGCCCAGTGTGCAATGGTTTAGAGGAAACGGCGGAACACGTTTTGTTCGTGTGCCCGCGTTTTCGCACAATGCGTGACCGCATGCTTGCCACATGCGGGGAGGACACAACTCCGGACAACTTGGTCCAGAGCATGTGTAGGGATGAGTTTGGCTGGAACGCCGTTTCAACGGCTATTACCCACATCGTCTGGGAGCTACAGAGGAGGTGGCGCGTGGACTCGGAGAATGGCTAGTCCAGATGCAGTACAAGAGGTGGTCCAGGGGTTCGGAGTCGGCTTCGTAGGTCATACCGGTGCCCTGCGGTCGAGATCGACCCTTACAACGATTAAGTGGCCGCGGAGAGGAAGTCCCGGTAGTGGTGCTGTCGTGGCGTCGGTCTACTGGGTTGGATCCGAGCCCGCGGTTGGAAAGGGGTCCCCGGCAAGGGTCGGGGTAGGTGAGATCCTGCTGTCTGCAACCTACGGGTGCATCTGATAGGGCCTGAAGGGTAGTGATACCCTTCCTTACGGGCAGGTCAGATCGGGTTGCACGTGGGCATGAGTTCTTGATGTCCGCTCAGCAGTAGGGCGTGGGCGGGGTTGACCCTGCCCGCCTTCCGAGGACAAAGGGAGTGGCGAGGACCACTCGGGAAACTGGCTAAGCGCCAGCATGCTACCGTGATGGACTCTCCAAAGCGAGTCATCGATGTTCGTTGCTGCAGGCTACGCAGCTAACCTTGTGGGTGCGATGTGCACTAGCCCCTCTCTGAAGCAATACCTTCTTGGTGGTTCCGGAGAGACGTAGGGTTTGCGACCATAGGAATGGTTTAGTGGGTACGAGGAGAGAGTAGTCCTGGATTTTACTTTTGTTGTAGAAGACGGCCTGTCAGACCTACACTACCCTAACCTTCTGTTAGGGTGTCTGTTGAGCAGATTATCCCCCTATGGTTTAGAAGGAAAAAAAAGAGGCTCACCGGTCTTATTAGCGTTTTGTACATGGTGCATTTGGTGCGTGGGTGAATTTTCTTCGACCGCAGTTTCTTCTGGAGCCCGTAGTAGGCCCGACTTCCGCTGATGATGCGCCTCCGAATTTCTCGGCTCACGTTGTTGTCAGCCGTCAGGAAGAATCCGAGGTAGACGAATTCCTCCACCACCTCGAAAGTATCCCCGTCTATCGTAACATTACTACCCAGACGGATCCGGTCGTGTTCGGTTCCGCCTACCAGCATGTACTTTGTTTTTGAGGCATTCACCACCAGTCCGACCTTTGCTGCTTCGCGTTTCAGGCGAGTGTACAATTCTGCCACCGTTCCAAATGTTCTAGCGATAATATCCATGTCGTCCGCAAAGCACACAAATTGACCGGATTTTCGTTCCCCGGCTGTTGAGCCCGGCTCGTCGCATCACACCTTCCAGTGCGATGTTGAAGAGTAGACATGAGAGTCCGTCACCTTGTCGCAGTCCCCGGCGAGATTCGAATGAACTGGATAGTTCACCCGAAACCCTTACGCAGTTTTGCACACCGTCAATCGTTGCTTTAATCAGTCTAGTCAGCTTCCCAGGAAAGCCGTTTTCGTCCATGATTCTCCATAGCTCTGCGCGGTCGGTACTATCGTATGCCGCATTGAAGTTGATGAACAGGTGGTGCGTTGGGACCTGGTATTCACGGCATTTCTGGAGGATTTGCCGTACGATAAAGATCTGGTCCGTTGTCGACCGGCCGTCGATGAAGCCGGCTTGATAACTTCCCACGAACTCATTTGTTTTAGGTGACAGACGACGGAAGATGATCTGGGATAGCACTTTGTAAGCAGCATTCAAAATAGTGATCGCCCTGAAGTTCTCACATTCCAAATGGTCGCCTTTCTTATGAATAGGGCAGATTACCCCTTCCTTCCACTCCTCCGGTAGCTTTTCGGTTTCCCAGATCCTGACTATCAGCCGATGCAGACAGGTGGCCAACTTTTCTGGGCCCATCTTGATGAGTTCTGCTGCGATACCATCCTTACCAGCTGCTTTGTTGGTTTTGAGCTGGTGAATGGCATCCTTAACTTCCCTCAGTGTGGGAGTTGGTTCATTTCCGTCCTCCGCTGCACTGGCGTCGTCCTTCCTTCCGTTGCCGTGGGCTCCCGTGCCTACGTTCTCCACGCCGTTCAGGTGCTGATCGAAGTGCTGCTTCCACCTTTCGATCACCTCACGTCAAGAGGCCTCCGTCTTTATCCCTGCATATTTCGGCTCGCGGCACGAAGCCGTTGCGGAATGCGTTGAGCTTCTGATAGAACTTCCGTGTTTCTTGGAAACGGCACAGCAGTTCCATTTCTTCGTCCTCCGCTTCTTCTAGGCGGCGCTTTTTCTCCCGAAAGAGGCGGGTCTGCTGTTTCCGCTTCTTTTTGTAACGTTCCACGTTCTGTCGAGTACCGCCCTCGCTGCGTTCTTCTCCTCCAAAACTGTTCTGCACTCTTCGTCGAACCATTCGTTCCGTCGATTCCGTTCCACGTACCCGATGGTGCTCTCGGCTGCGTCGTTGATGGCTGCTTTCACTGTACTCCAGCAGTCCTCTAGAGGGGCCTCATCGAGCTCGCCCTCGTCTGGCAACGCGGATTCGAGATTCTGCGCGTATGCTGAGGCGACATCCGGTTGCTTCAGTCGCTCTAGGTTGTACCGTGGCGGTCGCCGGTATCGTACATTGTTGATGACGGAGAGTTTTGGGCGCAGTTTGACCATCACCAGATTGTGGTCGGAGTCGATGTTGGCGCCACGATAGGTCCTGACGTCGATAATGTCGGAGAAGTGCCGTCCGTCCGTCTCTGATGGTGCAGTTCCTTGCTGTAGCAAGGACCTAGAACCTCCGCCTCCAAATGTTAAGTATACTTCAAAAAGAAATTCTCGACAAGGTGGTAAGAAAAAAGCCACAAAAGCTCCTCGAATTTCAGCAAAACCTATCAAGCCCAAACGAGGACTGTTTACTTTTAGGGCACTTGTGGATCGCTTATATGATGCCCTCGGACTTTCCGACTCCTTCAGAGGCATACTAGACATTTTTCTCCAAGCAGTAGAAGAGTATCTTCGGAATTTGACACAATCATGGCCCCTCCTTGCTTCGATCATATCTTTTGATGGATAATTCATCAACCGAGGTTCAAGATATGATCACTGTACTACAGTGGAACTGTCATAGTTTAAAACCTAAATTAGACCTGTTTAAATTTTTGGTTCACAACTCTGATTGTGATATATTTGCACTTTGTGAAACATGGCTTTCTTCTGAAGACGAACTCAACTTCCACGATTTCAACATTATTCGCCAGGACCGAGATGACCATTACGGAGGAGTACTTTTGGGGATCAAAAAAAGCTACTCATTTTATAAAATTCCAATCCCAACTCATCCTGGCGTAGAAATCGTCGCTTGCCAAATAAACGTAAAGGGTAAAGATCTTTGCGTAGCTTCCGTTTACATTCCTCCAAGAATTTCTATTAATCGCCGTCATCTTTGGAATGCGGTTTCTGCACTATCACATCCAGTTTTAATTCTGGGTGATATGAACGCACATGGTACAGGGTGGGGCGAACCATATGACGATAATAGAGCGGCCATTTTCTATGATTTGTGCGACGATTTCAATTTGAACATTTTAAATACAGGTGACACGTATCGCATCTGACGGCAAAGAAAGTCGTCTCGACCTATCACTGGGATCAAGTTCACTATCATTCGATTGCTTGTGGAAGGTAATCGAGGATCCTCATGGTAGTGATCACTTGCCCATTATAACCACCATAAAGCATAATAGTGAAAGGTCAGTCCAACCAGTTCAGGTTCCTTTTGACCTCACAAGGAATATCGATTGGCAAAAATATGCAGAAGCGGTATCTTTTGGCATCGAATCATTCAATCCCCTCCCACCTTTGGATGAGTATCGATTCCTGTCTGAACTGATATACAAGAATGCATTAGAATCACAAAAACGACGAGTTCCAAGTGCAACTTTCAAAAGAAGACCAGCCACACTAGGCTGGGATGATGATTGCACCCAGTTGTATCTTAAAAAATCTGATACTTTCAAAGCTTTTCGTAGGCATGGTACTTCAGATCTTTTTCAAGAGTATGCTAAGCTCGAAAGACAGCTGAAGAACCTGCTGAAAGCGAAAAAGCGTAGTTATTGGCGACACTTCATTGAGGGTCTCTCAAGAGAAACTTCAATGACAACGCTTTGGAGAGTGGCTCGCAACATGCGAAACCGCTCTTCTTCTAATGAGAGTGATGAATACTCCAACCGTTGGATATTCAGCTTCGCGAAAAAGGTCTGCCCAGACTCAGTCCCAGCACAACCGATTTCTTGGGAAACATCTTCAAGAGACGGTTCTCTGGACAGACCCTTCACTATGCTGGAATTTTCTATGGCTCTTCTTTCATCAAATAATTCCGCTCCGGGACGCGATATGATCAAGTTCAATCTTCTTAAGAATCTCCCAGATATCGCAAAAAGACGATTACTAGACCTGTTCAACTCATTCATGGAGAACAACATTGTTCCGCCAGAATGGAGACAGGTCAAAGTAATAGCTATTCAAAAGCCTGGTAAACCAGCGTCTGATCATAATTCATACCGCCCAATTGCTATGTTATCATGTTTAAGGAAATTGTTAGAAAAAATGATCCTATCGCGACTCGACCATTGGGTTGAATCGAATAAATTGCTTTCAAATACACAGTTTGGGTTTCGCAAGGGCAAAGGAACAAACGATTGTCTAGCGTTGCTTTCAACAGATATTCAACTGGCCTATGCGGAAAAGGAGCAACTGGCTTCAGTTTTCTTGGATATTAAGGGTGCCTTTGACTCAGTTTCCATAGGAATATTGTCAGAAAAACTGCACAATAGTGGACTTCCAGGAATTTTAAATAATTTCTTGTATAACTTGTTGTCAGAAAAACATATGAGCTTCAATCTCGGGCAACTGACAACTTCCAGAATTAGCTACATGGGCCTACCCCAAGGCTCATGTTTAAGTCCCTTGCTTTATAATTTTTATGTTAAAGACATTGATAGCTGTCTGGAAGGACAATGCACGCTAAGACAACTTGCAGATGATGCTGTGGTTTCTCTAAAAGGCCCACATGCAGAAATGTTGCAAAGACCATTGCAAAGTTCCTTAAACAATCTGTCCATTTGGGCAAGAGGTTTGGGGATCGAGTTTGCTCCGCAAAAAACTCAATTGGTTGTGTTTTCCAGAAAGCGGAACCCAGCCCAACTGAAACTCAATCTTTTGGGAATAGAAATCGACCAATCTTTGACTTCGAAATACCTTGGGGTCTGGTTTGATTCAAAAGGCACTTGGGGTACCCAAATTAAGTATTTGGTGCAAAAATGTCAGCAAAGGATCAATTTTTTACGAACAATTACCGGAACATGGTGGGGTGCTCACCCGGAAGACCTCATAAAACTTTACAAAACGACTATTCTCTCTGTTCTCGAGTATGGCTCTTTCTGTTTCCACTCAGCAGCAAACTGCCACCTAATAAAATTGGAACGAATTCAATACCGTTGTCTGCGCATTGCCCTCGGCTGCATGCACTCAACGCATAATGCGAGCCTAGAGGTCCTGGCAGGGGTGAAACCTCTTCAGAACCGCTTCTGGGAACTCTCGCTAAGGTTACTTATTAAATGTGGAGTGAGCAACACACTTGTAATTGAAAACTTCGAAGACATGCTCAGACTGAACACTCAGTCGAAATTCATGAGAATCTATCTGTTCTACATGTCATCTGACATAAGCCTCCCAGGTTATAATCCTCCTCGTGCACACTTCACCAATGACAGTTCCTCTGTTAAATACGATCTGTCCATGAAACAAGCTATTCATGGAATACCAGATCAACTTCGGTGTATATCTATTCCTCGCATTTTTAACGAAAAGTACCAACATGTCAATTCCTGTAAGAGATTCTTCACTGATGGGTCTCGAATTAATGGATCCACTGGCTTCGGTGTCTTCAACGAAAATTCCACCGCCTTCCGGAAACTTCAAGAACCTTGTTCTGTTTATGTTGCTGAACTGGCAGCAATCAACTTCGCTTTGGGGATGATTTCTAACATGCCCGCAGACCATTTCTTCATCTTCTCGGATAGCCTTAGTTCGATTGAGGCACTTCGGTCGATGAAACCTGTAAAGCATGCATCTTACTTTCTTACAAAAATAAGAGAGCAGATGTATGCACTGGTCGAAAGATCATACAAGATTACCTTTGTATGGGTCCCCTCACATTGCTCAATTTATGGCAATGAGAAGGCGGACTCTCTCGCAAAGGTGGGCGCACAGGAAGGTGAGATCTATGATAGAAGAATTTCACACGATGAATTTTTCATTTAGTTCGTCAGAGTTCTCTTCAAAGTTGGCAACATGATTGGCGAGATGGCCAACTGGGACGGTGGTTACATTCTATTATTCCTAATGTTTCTTTGCGAGCGTGGCATTACGGTTTGGATGTAGGTCGAGACTTCATACGTGTGATGTCAAGACTTATGTCCAACCATTACTCGCTAGGCGCGCATTTGCATAGAATAAATCTTGCGCACGACAATCTTTGCCCTAAGTGCGGTTCCGGTTATGATGACATCGACCACGTAGTTTGGCAATGCCCGGATAATGACGCCTCCAGAGCGCTACTATTGGATACCCTTGAGGCCCGAGGTAGACAACCCTTTGTTCCAGTAAGGGATGTGTTGGGAACCCGCGATCTAATCTATATGCGGTCCATTTATGAGTTTCTTCGCATGTGTTGTATAAAGGTTTAATCTCCCTGTATTTTTTCGCTTCAGTTTTTTTTCTCTGTGTTTTGTCGTTTTGTGTTTTGTTCCTGGCCATCCGGCAGATGAGAATCCGTGACAAGCCCATGCCAACACCAGAGGCGACGCCAAAAGCCAAGATACCTCCCGGATGTGCTACAGCAAACCCTGAAACCTCATCCTGACCATGCCTTTCCTTAAAAATTATGTGACCCGCTAACCTCGAGCAGCCACGAGTACCCTGGCCTCCTCCCAGTACTAACCTTGATATAAGAAAGCAATATCGTTGTATGTAATTGAATACAAAAAATGAATCTCGGCTCCGTAAAGCGTTGAACGCGATTGAGCCATAAATAAACGAACTAGATAAAAAAAAAGTGCCGTCCGTCAATCAGAACGTGGTCGATTTGAGATTCCGTCTGCTTTGGTGATCTCCAGGTGTAACGATAAGGGAGGCTGTGTTGGAAAAAGGTGCTACGTATGGCCATATTTTTTTTACTCAATTAACCTTAAAAATGACATCACATACAAAAAAATTATGTATGGGTGACTTTTAGATAATCATGTGAACTTTCATAACATTGATAAATGTCAATACGCTTTAAAAGTTGAAAAAAATGCAAATAAGAAAAATTATTTCAAACATGACATTTTTGTAATTATTGATAACTAGCTGTCCCGGCAAACTTTGTCTTGCCCGGTTTGACAACTGTTGAGCTCAAAATAGCACCGCACTCTAGATTTGTTTCAATTCGATCGTGCTGATTTCCTTCCCAGCTCATGAAAAATCATTACTTTATCAACTTTCTTACCTTTCGTAACTTTTTGTGCATATAAACACAGCCACCGCGGATACGAACTGAACCTTGCAAGAGTCATGCTGATCGGTTCACCCGTCCGTGAGTTTTGTTGCCTCAAAGGTACATCAAACTCATTTTTATATATAGATATAGATATATAGATATAGATGTTGCCATATATCGCAAGATGGGCACTTCTGAAGAAAAACATTTCCTAGGTACCGTGATTTCGGGTGAAATTGATCGACGTTTATTTGTTTAAAATATTGCTCTAAACTTTAAAAAATTTGTAGAAAATGACCATCATCTGGCTGAAGAATTATTGAATGATGAATTACATATTTTACAGTCAATTAGTCACATATTTCTGTATTAAATTCATTTTTTTCCGTAATTGCGTGTTTGGCGAATTTCAAAGACCCTTTCAAATTTTTGTTACCGTGGCTGTATCGCACAAGTAATGAATTTTCGAATGGATGCTTTTAGCTGCCAAGTACTTGCTAAACACGATTACTTCATCAAAAATTTTAAAAATATTCAAATTTATACAAAAAATTGCACTTTCCGGAAGTAATCACTTTTTCAGTGTGGAAAGTGCATATTTTAAGGCTTTTTTTTTAATTTATTAAACCTCAAACTTGAATAATTAAAAATTGAGAAAACTCGTAAAAGTTTTGCGTAGCATTTCGCTTTCTGGGGTGATTAATTCAGGTGTAAAACATATTTTTCATTTCCATTTACTGATCAATTTCATTCCCGAAAGCAAAATTAATGATATTTACCTATTGCAATAAAATGATTTGTAGTAAAAGTTTTAATCTCGTTGACTTATGAGAATCGTGGTCGTACATGTTTTATTGCTTTGAGTTTGACTTTCTTTGGGTGATCAACTGTACGTTGGATGATATCTTTAATTGGAATTTCAGTCTAATTTGGTCAATCAAAAACAACTATATGTTTTCTTAACCCGACGTTTCGGTCTTTTTTGGACCTTTTTCAAGGATTCTGTAATGTTTGAGTTTGACCATATCGCTAACTATTCAAAAAATAGACGCCAAAAACTGTGAAAAGTGATTAATTGCATTCGAAATCACGGTAGCATTAGTGGCCATTTTTTGACAGCTCCTCCCCTCTTAAAGTATATTCTCCCATACCTAATAGAAGGCTCCTAGCAATATCATAAACTTCACCTAAAATGCTACGTCTTTAATGGGCGGTTCCTAACAACAAATACTTCATGGCATCATTTTGCGTGTTTCTCTTGGGTAGAAAACAAAAGTTGTTATCCAGGGTTTGCGGGAAACTCGTCAAACACTCTAAAAAAACACGCAACCAAAAATGTTCAAAGTGCCATAACTTTTTTGTACATTTTTTTACCACTATGAAAATTTTACAGATGATAGCTAACAGAATGAACTTTATTCTCACAAAAAAACCACGAAGGAAAAAAAAAATAACTTTTTGAGATATTTAATTTTTAGTTACAAAATTCAGTTTTTTCAGAAGAAAAACTAAATAAATTCTTCTGAGAGCCGCCATATATTATTCTACAACTTTGCTGAAGACACATTTCCGATCGAACAAGCCGCTTCTGTGTTATAATTTTTTATGTGCTTGTGTTCCATTTTTTCATAGGCCCTATTTGAAAGTTAGTCGAGACAAAATATGAACTTTTGATATGAAAAAATGGTTTCTCACATAAAAAGGAATAGTATTAAAAAATATCAAGTAGATTAAAAAACATCGATCAAAATGGATTCGTGCTGGTCCGTGGAAAGCCTCGGCTTCTAATCTTGGTGTAGTTTTCCAGTCGAACCTAGAGTGGGACTCCCATATAAACAATCAATGCTGCAAAATTTATGCTGGTTTGCGTCATTTAAAATTAACGGGCGGTATGGTATCTATTTTATGCAATTCAGTATCATAATTTATATTTTATCTAACTCATTTTGGTATCATAATGGCCACTATTTCCGAACTGGTCCATTATGCAACTGAAATGAGTTGCATAATGAAAAAATATAAACATTATGCAACTTAAATGAGTTGCATTATGAAAAAAGTCATTGCATAAAATTTTTTATGCAATTCAGTATTATAATTTCCATTTTATACTACTCATTTCAGTATCATAATGACTTACTTTTCCGTACCGTGAAACTTCTCATGACCCTGGGAGCTCCTGCTGGCCCTGAAGGAGACAGCCTAAACCCCAAGCAGCTGGTCTAAGCCGCGGCCGCTTCCGGGGTGGGCACTCAAGGCCTCTTTTGCTCCCAGGTCCCAGGGCGTTAGACGAAGGGAGAGCTTTCGGATGATGGGTAAAGGGGGATAAACTACTTACATTTGCAATTCTATCCTTTATTCGGGCTTTTCATGGTGGGGCGCGGCGGTTGTTGACGGGGAGCGTGATGGAAAGCGGCGGTAGCCGCCACGAAGGAAAACGGTGATGGCCCCGAGGAAAGTAAACGCCGAGGACGGCGGCGTAGCCGCCACGAGGTACTTAGTGTGCCGCCACGAGGTTTGTAGTGGGCCGCCACGAGGATTGTAGTGGGCCGCCGCGATGAACAGCGCAAAGCGGCAGTAGTCGTGGTAACGGCGGCGGTGGCCGCGACGAAAGGCGGCGGTTGCCGTAAAAGACGAAGAGCGGCGATAGCAGTAGAGAACGGCGGCTGTGGTCATGACAAAATCGGCTTTGGTCGACAAGGCGACGAGGGTTGGCGGTGGCCATGGAGAAAAGCGGCGGGCCGCAGCAACTACCGCTACGAAGGAGGGCAGCGTGGTGGTTATTGGCGGCATTCCGTAGCCGCAAGTACTACGTGTGGGTCGGCGATGGAGCATTCGTTGCGATTGATGAGTGGTGAGGGGGGGGGCGCTGGGAGTCCGAGCATATTCTAAACCGTAGGTGCCGGAGAAGCACTGAGCCAGACTTGATGATCACCCCCAATTCCCCTACGAGTCTTTCATCGGGAGAGGCCGCCGGTCGGACGTTCCAGTGGTTCCCCGCCCGTTAGGGGGGGGGGGGGTGACGTTTGATGGTTTAGCGAACTGTTAATACGGCACTAACTCGTCCGGCATTAGTTCGGCAGGACTACACTCGCGAGGATCCCGGCTCCTTTGATACCGAACACCAGGGCCGGGTCTTTTCCACGCGGTCTTCGCCCGATCCCGTCGACGTCCGTATCGCGCGATGACTCGTACTCTACTCCCCGCTCGGATGCCTCAATCGTCGTTTTATTTGCCCCACACTTTCGTCTTTGTTCGGTTTCCATCGTGTTCGTACTTCCGATCCACCATCGCTGTCGACTTCATTACCGAGCAGAGGATGCTCGTCAGTACCAACCGCACACCACTGGTGCTGCCCATCGGAACGTTCAAATTGAACGTTATCGCGAAAAAAACATTTATCCTCCTTCCCCAAACCATCAGCCAAGCAAAGTGTTACCGTTTCGTACGGTAACAACCGATTCATTATGCAACTGAAATGAGTTGCATAATGTTCATTATGCAACTCATTTGAGTTGCATTATAAACATTATGCAACTCAAATGAGTTGTATAATGAATAAATCATTGCATAAAATTTTGTATGGAACTCGTTGCAAAACTCGATTTTTTCAGCACTCTTCGTATTTATCCAACTCAGCAAGCCTCGTTGGATAAATGTACGACTCGTGCTGAAAAAATCAACTTTTTGCAACTCGTTACATAAATAACTAGTATGGAACTCGTTGCAAAACTCGTTTTTTCAGCACTCTTCGTATGTACGACTCGTGCTGAAAAATACAAATTTTTGCAACTCGCTACATAAATAACTATAGAGCAACTAAAATTGAGCTGATAAAATCATTGCTGTTTCCGCACTTTCTTTATGGTGTTGAGCTGATTATGAATGCTTCAAGTACAGCATTTCGTAGACTTTGTGTGGCGTTGAATTCATGTATTCGCTGGGCTTTCAATGTTTTTAGATACTCTAGTGTGTCACACTTACAACGAGAAATTATGGGATGCTCCCTTAACAATTTTATTAAATAGAGATGTTGCTTAAGTTTGTTCAAAATTTCTTAAAATGGTCCAAAGTACCTCTCCGATAAATTGCAATCGTTTCGAAGTATAAGAGTCAGAAACTATACATTTCCGCAGTATTCCTCCTCACATTATGGAGACTCATTCATTGTCCGTGCAATTGAGTTTTGGAATCAACTTCCTGCTGATATCAAAACAATCAATCATATGAAGTGTAGAATTAGCATTTAAGTTAAAATACACGTTAATACTGTTCGCCGAAACAGCCTGATGAATTGAGCATCACTATTTATCACAGCGTACCACTGCCCATCTCATTCGGCTTGCGTAATAACAATTAAACGCCAACGCCGAAGACAGGCAAAAGAGAATGAGTAGCCGAGTTTCATAGTAAACACTCGATTCAGATTTGTTGTTTAGAGCCTGCTAATGTTTTGGTTTTCTTATAAACTATAGTGAAAAGGTGAATATTAAATGCATTTCCTCATCTAGATTAAACTTACAAGCTACTTACAGGCTACTACGGAATAATCTTAATATTAAGTTGTGTGTAGATCAAAACATAGTACGGAGACAGAATTGTAAGTAACTTAATGAATTCGATATAAAACCTATCCTAACAATAAAACATTTATAGCTTTAAGCTGATCATACTAAATTCTGTGTTTTGATCACTGCTGGAAGAACTCCCAACGTATCTACCGCAACATTCTTAAAGAATTCTACCGGAGCCAAACCGGAGCAGGATGAGTTTGCAGTCAAATGTACGAAAAACCCGTTCACAGGTAAGGGCTCAGCAGGCGAATGCTAAACCCAACCCGGATGGCAATGAAACGTCGTCGTCGTCGGAAGATTCTTTCATCCCATCGATAATCGATACAGACGGTGGTGAGTTGCGTGGTTGTGCCGCTTGCGAACGACCAAATAACAGCGAGCGGTATATGGTACAGTGTCGGAACTGTAGCCATTGGTACCATTTTACCTGCGCCAATGTCAACACAGCCACGGTACGTTCATCTAATTATGTGTGTGCATTATGTATACCGAGTGCGGTTTCTGTGGTATTGGAATCAGCACCGAGTCAGTTGAGCGGTATTTCGAGTACGTCTAGCGCCCGGAGGACAAATGTAGATCGTGAGCTACAACGCCTGGAAGAAGAACGAAAATTGCTTGAGGAGCTGAGCCGAGAGCGACTCGAAAAGGAGCGTGCGTTAAACGAGCGGGAACTTCAGGAGCGGCTAGAACGGGGCAAGCACTTCATTGATAGGAAACATGAATTGCTTAGTCGTCAAGATGATGAAGAAAGACGAAGCGTGCACAGTATGCGAAGCAGTCAAATGAGTGCAAAACGAACGGAGGATTGGGTAAGACAGACAAAGGCAACCGAAATATCCGGTGAGATGTCTAACAGACAGACATCCGCGAAATCTGCGAATACTGATTGTTCCGTTGGTGATGCATTTCCGGCTGAACCGCAGGGGGTACACCTTTCTTCGACACCGATAAAGACTGTTGGATCTGCAGCGGCACCCCCTCGTGAAGAATATAGGGCATTTGCGAGATCAGAGGTTAAATCGATCCCACGAACCATAGGCAGCGTTACGAACAGGGAGGAATCTGAGGATCCTCTCGATGCGGACGTTAGAACTGATGCGGATTTGCTAAAACCAGAAAGCAAACCGGTCGACTTACCATATGTCGACATTCAACCATACGCGGATCTCCTCAAGGTCGAGGAAGTAGTTCCAAATGCTGCAGGAGAGACGACAAAACTCAATCGCTTTAGTGCGCACTGTTACAAGCGTTGGAGTGTTGAAACTGGAGAGCTCCGCAAACAGAATGCTCTTCAGCTGCAGAAACAAACAGAAGCGGAACATCGGGTCATCCAAGATCTGATGGATAAGCACCAGCTGGACATTGATGTGAGGCGAAAGCGCGAGCTAGAACTGGTAAACCGAGTAAAACATCTACAGTTGCAGAATGCTACTGAGCTTAAATTGGTACGAGAATCGGAAGAAGATTTGCGTACGCAGCTTAGACAACGAGACCATGAACGGTTAGAGCTGAATTCTCAAATCAGGACGTTGGAGAAGATAATCGTCGAAGACAGGGAGCGGATGCATACTGCGGAAGCAGATTTACGGAGTCAACTCCAGCGACGAGACCGAGAATTTGGAGCACTACAGCATCAGATTGCAGAACTGCAGGATGAAATCAAATGTCTGCGTAGTAGGGAGAAGCAACTGCAATCACAAATCGAAGCGTCACAACTGCGTGAAAAGAAGGTCATCCGACTGCGGAAAGAAGCAGAGAAGGAGTATTGGGACTTGCACGAGGAGATAGAGGACATCATCAATCGGAACGTAGATCAACCAACCGACGGAGCTTGTTCTTCTTCGTTGCCTCCTCCTCCAGCGTCGTGGACAGGAATATCGACTGATGGTGTAGCAACGTCCAGTTGTGGTCAGGGTTTCCTTGCACAATGTGAAGCTTCTGATACAGGATTGCCAAATACGTCAGTAACAGGTCCGAATGCATTCCGTGCCATACCGCAGTTTCCGGCTCAATCTTTGGGTCATGCGAGTGGATATTATGGGCCATCACCTCAACAACTAGCTGCCAGCCAAGTTGTTATTAAGGAACTTCCGACTTTTTCTGGTGATCCGGTCGATTGGCCGCTATTTATAAGTAGCTACCAGCACTCAACAGAGACATGTGGGTTCACTAATTCGGAAAACCTTCTGCGTTTGCAACGTTGTCTGAGAGGTAGTGCCAAGGACTCCGTCAGCAGTTTCTTACTGCACCCGTCAACAGTTCCCCAAGTTTTGTCCACTTTGCAGCAGTTATATGGTCGCCCTGAACAAGTTGTGAACAACATGATAGCCAAAGTTAGAGCAACTCCTCCACCAAAAGCAGACCGGTTAGAGACGCTTGTCAGTTTTGGGTTGGTTGTACAAAACCTGTGCGGACACCTTAAAGCAGTTGGTTTGCAAAGATATCTAACAAATCCAATTTTGCTCCAAGAGCTAGTTGATAAACTGCCAACAACGGTCAAGTTCAACTGGGTGCTTTACCAGGAACAAGTTCCGGTGGTAGACTTAAATGTTTTTAGCGATTATATGACGAAAATATCTTCAGCTGCGAGTGGTGTTACACTAAATACTAACGTCCCACAGAGTTGTCTAAAAGACGAAAGAACAAGATCGAAGGAAAGATCGTATGTGAATACGCATGGACGCTTGGAGTATTCGGAAGGAAATCGCCGAGAAGATGTGGATGCAATTGGAGTCGGTGGACCTACGCAGAAGGAAAGAGAAAATTTGAGCAGTGGTAAACCATGCTCAATTTGTAATGTGGACAATCATCAAATAGAGAGCTGTTCGGAATTTAAGGAGCTTGATTTGGATGGTAAGTGGGAGGCAGTCAAGATGCACAAACTTTGTGCTCGCTGTCTCACATCACACGTACGATGGCCTTGCAAAGGTCAGCTATGTGGAATCGATGGTTGTCAGAAGCGCCATCATCGTATGCTGCATTTGACGCCGGCAGAGGTCATTGATTATCAAAGCGATAGTCACAGTTCATCGTAGAATTTGTCGAGTTTAAAATGGCGCTCAATGATGTTGGCAGTATCGGACGTGGTAAGATCTGGTGATGCTGAATCGGAAATTAGGGCAACACGAGGGGGAGGATGTTCGCCGAAACAGCCTGATGAATTGAGCATCACTATTTATCACAGCGTACCACTGCCCATCTCATTCGGCTTGCGTAATAACAATTAAACGCCAACGCCGAAGACAGGCAAAAGAGAATGAGTAGCCGAGTTTCATAGTAAACACTCGATTCAGATTTGTTGTTTAGAGCCTGCTAATGTTTTGGTTTTCTTATAAACTATAGTGAAAAGGTGAATATTAAATGCATTTCTTAATCTAGATTAAACTTACAAGCTACTTACAGGCTTCTACGGAATAATCTTAATATTAAGCTGTGTGTAGATCAAAACATAGTACGGAGACAGAATTGTAAGTAACTTAATGAATTCGATATAAAACCTATCCTAACCCTAACAATAAAACATTTATAGCTTTAAGCTGATCATACTAAATTCTGTGTTTTGATCACTGCTGGAAGAACTCCCAACGTATCTACCGCAACAAATACAAAAAAAAAAACAATTCATACGGTAGATTCCGAAAAGAGTACATCGACTGGTTCAATGAAGAAAATTAGGAACAGAAACTAGGAACAAAAAAAATAGTTATTAGTTTGCTTAAATGCTATGATTTTTTTGTTTTTTTTTTGCAAAAAATGTGGTTATTCTTCACCAAATGTAGAAATTTATAAGGAAAAAACCTTACTCTACATAAATAATAATAAATTAAATAAATAAAAAAAAAATAAAAAAAAATTAAGGAGCTTTACCAAAAATTCCTAAACAAGTTCCTCGGATTTATTTTCACGAGTTCCCAAAAACTCCGGGAATTTCTCCAGGAGTTCCTCAGGAAATTCTACAGCGTACTAGACGCCAATCACGTATTATCCTTGATTTTCTTAAGCACCAAACGGTATTATCCTCGATTTTAATCTGAGATTTAACTTTAGTGCGCCGATTTTGGCGCACTAAAAATAAGTCTCGGATTTACAAAAACTGGCTGCGTGCGGTAATAAATTGACTCTTATACTACGATACTACGCAATCTTGTTGGAAAACGTCAAGCAGTAGGTAAATAAAAGCAAAAAAAATGATAAAGCAGCTGAACTCTGCGGTGTCGGAACTTTCCCAGCTGCAGTGAACACACGCGAAACATGGATCCGCTCCGCGTCATCAGCTTTAGAAGACCAGGAATTTTCATTCCCGTTGGAGGTGCATCGCATTGTGCATTAAAATTTTTATAATGTTGGAGCATGTTTAACAAAAGATAGTGGATCTTTACTACTAGTGTCAGTACTCATCGCGAAGTGAAAGCACTACAGGATTGCCTGGCAGTATGTTCACGGGGACAAGTATGATAAGCTTAAGCTTTCATCCGCGAATTCCCCCAGGTAATCCTCTGGAAATTCCAACAGAGATTTCTTTGCGAATTTCCCCAGGGATTCCTGCACAAATTGCCCCAGAAATCCCTCTGCAAATTCCCCAGGGTTTCCTTAGGGTATTCTATCGGGGATTCTTCCAATAATTTCTTCTTTGAGGATTCCAACGAGGATTCCTATCAATTCCTTCGGAGATTCCACTGGTTATTCCGACAGGGGCGAAAATTTTCAGGATTCCTCCGGGAATTCCCCCATAGATTTCTACGAGAATTCCCCAAGAATTCCTTCCTGAATTCTCCAAAAATTCCTTCAGGACTTCTTCCAGTGAATCCTCTAGGAATTCCTTTGGTAACTCTTCTAGGATTTCCTTCGGGGTTTCCTAGAAAAAATCCTTTGGGGATTCCTTCAGAAATGCTGTCTCCTTCAGAAAATCTTACGGGGATTTCTCTACGAATTCGTGCGAGGATTCCTCCAGGAATTCTTTCACGGTTTCTTGCAGGAAATCTAGCAAGGGTACCGCCGAGGATTTCTCCAGAAATTCTTTTGGAGATTTCTCCAGGAATTCTTTCGGAGATTTCTCAGGGAATTCTTTCGGAGATTCATCCAAGAATTTCTTCGGGAATTCTGCCAGAAATTTCTTCGGAGATTTTTCCAGCAATTCCTTCGGAGATTCCTCCAGGAATTCCTTCGGACCTTCCTCCAGGAATTCCTTACTTACCTTACCGATCAGGCTAAGGCCGGGGTGGCCTCTGCTGTACATAGTAGCCGTCTCCATTACACTCGGTCCATGGCTGTTTGTCTCCAGTTCCGCACTCTGCGTAAGGTCCGCAGATCGTCCTCCACTTGGTCAACCCACCTAGCTCGCTGCGCACCACGTCTTCTTGTACCGGTCGGATGACTCTCGAGAACCATTTTAGCCGAGTTGCTATCCGACATCCTGATGACGTGACCCGTCCACCGTAGCCTCCCGATTTTCGCGGTATGGATGATGGTTGGTTCTCTCAGCAGCTGATGCAGCTCGTGGTTCATTCGCCTTCTCCAAGTCCCGTCTTCCATCTGCATTCCGCCGTAGATGGGACGCAACACCTTCCGTTCGAAAACTCCAAAGGCGCGTTGGTCCACTGCACGTAGGGTCCATGTTTCGTGCCCATAGAGGACGACCGGTCTAATCAGCGTTTTATAGATGGTTAACTTCGTGTTACGGCGAACTTTATTCGATCGTAGAGTTCTGCGGAGTCCAAAGTAAGCACGATTTCCTGCCACAATGAGCCTCTGAATTTATCTGCTGGTGTCGTTGTCGGTGGTCACCAGTGAGCCCAAGTACATGAATTCTTCAACCGCCTCGATTTCATCACCGTCGATATAAATTTGGGGTGGCGGACGCGCTGATGCCTCACTGGAGCCCTTTGCCATCATGTACTTTGTCTTCGACACATTAATGACTAATCCGATTCGTCTGGCTTCACTCTTTACTCGGATGTACGTTTCCGCCATCGTCTCAAATTTACGAGTAATAATATCAATATCATCAGCGAAACCAAGCAGCTGAAAGGACTTCGTGAAAATCGTTCCACTCGTTTTTACCCAAGTAACAATTTCATTGCTGCTTGGTTTTGTTTTATTTTTATTAGACCAAGCCCACCCGTGGGCTTCATACTACACACGCAACAGCACGTCGTTAACGATTTTTAATTTCCTTATCCACCCATTTTCGCACCGGTCGTTCGTTTCTATGTGAGTAAAATAATGATCGGTCGCCTTTGCGCACCGGTAGTCTCTATTCTTTCCGTACCATTTGCATTTATGTAAATCATCGCAATATTTTGTGTATTTCTATGGTGTTATTAAAAATCTTATTCAGTATAATTATCTGAGCTCATATTTTGAAAGAAGGGGTTTTGGATAAGACTGAAAACTGTTAGTAAAATTGAACTCAAATAAATAATTCCCTTGGAGATTTGTACCAGTTTTGGTGCGTTTAAAGATATCATTTTCTCAATAATGTATGATTGTATTTAATCCCGGAATTCAAGCAATATTTTTTTTTAAATTATATGTTTGTTGCTTACTGTATGTCATGTAGGTTGAATTTTTATCTAAAATAATATCCATCTCTTCAATATCCATGTTGCCTTTCTCGCAAGAAATTTATCTGAATTTGAGATTATGAGCATCTTTTTTAATAATTAGGTTTATAGAATAATTACATCCCTTGCATTTCCAACACATTTATAACGTAGTTGTCTCCTTTACAACTTCGCGTAGGTCAAGATTCTTGAATCCTGGTCATAGTAGAAGCTGTCTTCTAACAGTCTGCGATAAGTTTGCGCAACCTTTTTTCATTAACGTGTATTTTAACATCAGCTAATTCTATACTCAGTCACAACCTTTTAGTTACAAAGCATCAATCAGAAATCTTAATATATATTGCGATCTTTTGGATGCTGGTATATGAATATTTTGTTGGAAGCAGATTCTATGCGCTTGAAGTAGACTGCGTATTTGTCAAAGTACATAATGAGCCCACTCTCCTTTTTGGCACTTCATACAACAATAATTGTTGTATTTTAACATGCTTTTTCTATAACGAGGAACCTACAATATGGCAGTCCTGCACACCGCCTATTTTAATTGATAAAACTTGGCAGCTCGACTACATTTTTTAATTTTTTTATCGGTATGATTTAAGTTTTTTTACAAAAAGACATAACTGTAGGGTTTCTATGATATCTGAGTTGAGTTAGGTACAGTCAAAGCATCTTTGAAAAATCGTAACTACTCTTATCTAATCACATACATACGCGGAATCACCCTTGAAAGCAATCGTGTTACTTTTCTTGTCAATACTGATGCTTGCAGCATATCAGAGATATGACACATGCATCAAAGCGGCCTGGTTTACTGCGTTGTATTTACGCGCAAAGATGATTCTTCGAAATACAGGATAATGGGGTGCAGAATACTTTATTTCGGCAAGGTACTTTTCGAATTTACAGGGGAGGAAGGATGCGTGGACATATTGTACCAAACGAAGATTACATGTTGATGAATATGTTTTGAATATATGAAAACGTGTATAATAGAGCTATGAATAAATGTGTAATATTGGAAAGATCTCCACAATTGTTGGGTTGTTTTTTATAGATCTAATGTCGAATCTCCTATTCTGTATGATCGGTGTTATTCACATGTGGTCTTCGCAGATTTTTTTTCTGCTTTGCCCTATTGTATCTACAAGGGTGAAGTTACCCATTTCGCACACTTTCTTCCTAATGTCTCGTTTATTTAATTTATATTTTTAAATTTTTATTTAATAAACCACCCACTGACGACCACCATTTTCAAAAACAGCAATCAAACCAAAACTACTTTGCCTTTTTGAAATATACACGACAAAACGAAACGCGAGGCACAGCTCTTTTAAAGCGGGGGATCTCAGCCCGGAAAGTGAAGAAAGAAAACCTTGTGGTCACTTATTACCGTCAAATGGTAACTTTTCGGGTTAGAAAATACGCACATCTTCTCACCGGGATCTGCGACGGATGACGATAATTTTGGAACTTCGCGAGTTATTTATTTGGACATTTTTCTAAACGTGCGCAACTAAACTTTACTTGCTGCGTAGAAACCCCGGCTCAGCAAAACTCACTGAATCACTATACATTTATTCAAATATTAGTTTCGAAACGATCGGCCGAATCAAAAACTAAAGCTGCGATTATGAGCAATCGTAACAATTTTTAAGAGAAAATCAATTCATTTTCGATATGCATGATCCTAAAATTGGCGAAGAAGAGAAAACTTTTTTCATAACATACTTAAGCAAAGCTTGTCAATTTAAACCTATTATTTTTCTGCGTTTGTATTGTCACTCTATCACAATTGTATGTCAGATAATTAGTTGTGTTATTCGTGTAACGATCTGTGATATTAATTGGTTGAAAATTTCAAATATTTGATGCAAACTAAAATAAACTGCTACCTATACAAAACAAGAAAATCATTCTCTAGAAACTATATACCTGGCAACAAATCCATACTCATGTTCTTTCGTCTCCTCTTTACGCTACCCAGAGAGCCAAACGCGAGAGAGCGCACGAGCCTACGGATAGAGACCGTACTTTGCGTGTCTCTATATTCTAAGCCCTGCTACGAACCGTACGTAAACTTTTCGCTTTCGAGCCCTACTTAGCAGCGACCGGTGCGGTTTGCTTCTTTGTTCGGGGCTCTACTTAACGTTAAAACGCTTGATGGAGCCCATGAGTGGGCTTGATCTTAGGGTTTTATTACAGCAAAAACTGAAACTTCCAGTTTTATGACTGCTTTTATGAAAACCATTGATAAAATGTTTTATAATATTCTTTAAGATATCCATAAAGACAGATTTTAAGAGTAAACAAAACTTTCCGATTTGTAAACCTTCTGGCAATCATTATTACCACAATAAAACTGTTAAAACTCTCAACAGATGGCGATCTTTTCGATTAGTAACGATATCTGTTGGTGGAAAAGCAGAACTACGACATTTCTAGGTTTATTGCGGTCATCATAAAAGTAAACTTGCTGTCGCCATATTGAAGAATTAGCTATCGTGAATGGAAAATAGTTAATTTTGCTCAAATTAGCAATGAATTGATAGTTTGCCACCATTGCCATAACATGCTCACATAAATAAACTCTCTCTGCTGAGTTTTCTTGTGATTCTAGATAGTTTTACTTAATTAACAAATTGATTTGTTTCACTCCAAGATGATAATATTTACTATTTTTGATGCGCATTAATTTTATGATTCTGCAACCCCAATATTCACCGTAAAATTAAATGTACATAAGCCTACCAACACAATAACAACAAAACCCAGGTATCAATTCCTTTGCTGATTAGTTTTGTTTGATTTTTATCAGGGTTTTATTACAGCTGTAGCAAGTACGCTTGCATATTAATGTATTTAGTTAGTTAAGTCAAGTTGTTATGTATATATGGATAATTAGTATATTTATTTTCGTCAAGTATTTATCAAATCTCGGTTATGTGTTAGTCAGTTTGTTTTTGTCAATAAATCCTAAAATTAATCACCGCACTTCAAATCCAACACAAAATGCGTATAAGAGTTACCCAAGCTACAATGAGCACTATGAGTCCCCATCACGCTGAACTGCAAAGATCAAGCACATGGCCTAAAATCGGCAGCGCGTCATGATGCTATTTTCAACCGCGTTAATTAGCGGACATCGACCCGAGGTTCAGAAACAAAAAGGATACATTGACCTCAACTCATTCGGCATTTTTATTCCCGAATCTCGGAGAGGAACTGGCTGAAGTATTTGGATCGGCTGTCTGAATGAGATGCCACTATTTCTATAAAGATTTAGCATGATCAAATATGAGAATCGTTTCGCGAAATGGACTTCGTCTATTTCGCGATCTTCGGGGACTTTAACCACCATGAGCCTATCTGAGGACATTCCCAGGCTCAACTCGTCCACTTTGTAACGATACGTGGAAGAGGCGAGAGTGGTCTAGTAGTGTGTCCGTGCCGTGGTGTGTTTAAAAAGGTGGATATTTTACATGAAAGCCTTAAAGTGTTTGCTAAATTTAATGTTCTTTCCCCATAGTAAATCAAAGTAAACCGCAACAGTCTATAGCGTGTTTAGTCCGGTGGCAATAATTGTGTGTGCAGAAATCCGATTGAATAGGTAAATTGCGATTATGATAAGGAAAGTGGGTGGATCTAAAATATGTGTTGTGCGTGATTTTCTAAATGTTAAATAGGATCGTGGCAGCAAAGGCCAATTGCCGACACACCATCATCTCGTTTTGTCGACCGCTCTTTGACCCCACCTATCGGCTACAAAGAATTCCCGGGGTACACGTGGCCGGAAGAAGGCTGCAGTCGTTAATTTGCGCCTTAGGCAGGCAGGCCAACATAGTTCACGTCGCCGAACATCCCAGGTGTTCATCCGTCGCATCAGCGTCCAGCGTCCAAACCACCGTCCCGACGACGTCTTTCCGGGCGTCGAAAGTGTTTGGCGCGCCGACGGACGCGTGGCGTTTGTACCACGCCCAGCATAAGCCCGCGAATCCTGGAGGAGCACCACGCGGTAACAGGATCCCATCCACGATCGCCCACCGTGCGCTGAGCAACGATCGAAGCCACCCCGCGAGTCACCGCTTCCTCCTCATCGTAAATCCTAGGTCGTGAGTAAACAATTTGCATGCTATTTGTTGTGTCGTCCATGGCCATGTGACCGTATAGGCACACAAATGAACTCGCTCTCCCGATACCGCTAACGTTCATGAATGTACGGGAGGAGCACACGTAGGTACCTAACAAATTTTGGCGCGCCCGCAGTAAGCGTTCATCGAGCACCGCTGCCGCCGGTTCGGATGTTGTGAGAAGGGGAGAATGAGATCCACGCACACGAAAGAGAGTAGAAGAAGGAAATGTATAATGAACTAGGCCTAGTAGGAATTTGGGGAACTAATAAATGTATGCGTTAAAGTTGAGATACGGAGCTTTTTGTGTCGAACGGTATAAATGTTCTAGCTAGAATAAATTTGAATTCCAACACTGAAAGTAAATAGTTGTTGAGTTTTGTTGAATGTTGGTTTAGTAGATGTTCTTGGGGTTTTCATGTGATTCGCGTTTTGCTGTAGATATTTTGTGGAATGTAGTATTTGAGATACTTTCTATTCGGAAACGTGTCGTTGCGCAGTGGCAAAGTTAAACCTGGGCCTATGATGATAAACCGCTCATTTCTATTAGGTTCTCGAGCGTTTTTTTTTTATTTGGTCGTGTTAAATCTTTGTATGAAGTAGTGTATTTCGCTCGTACCTCGTGAAGTACGGCAGCCGTGATAAGTCGACCGGTCAGCTTCCTCCCGTAGAACGGGTAAACCCTAGCCTCCCCTTCAGGAAGGTCTCTTAGCCGGGCAAGCTTACATCTGGTAGATGGTCTCCTAACGGAGTGGCGCTTAAGCCATCTCACTAAAACCGGAAGCTGACAGGTAGTGTCGTTATACAGCAATAATTTAACCTCACAGTTTTATGACTACTTTTATGAAAACCATTGATGAAATGTTTAATAGTATACTCGAAGATATCCATAAAGCCAGATTTTAAGAGTAAACAAAACTCTCCGATATGTAAACCTTGTGGCATTCATTATTACCACAATAAAACTGTTCAAACACTCAACAGATGGCGACCCGTTCGATTAGTAACGACATCTGCTGGTGGAAAAGCAGAACTACGACATTTCTATGTTTATTGCGGTCATCATAAAAGTAAACTTGCTTTCGTTTTATTTTCGCTGATTATGGTCGTCGCCATGTTGGAGAATTAGCTGACGTGAATAGGAAATAGTTAATTTTGCTCAAATAAGCAATGAATTGATAGTTTTGCGCCATTTCCATAACAAGCTCACATGAATAAACTCTCTCAGCTGAGTTTTCTTGTGATTCGAGATAGTTTTACTAAATTAACAAATTCATTTATTTCATTCCATGATGAAAATATTCACCATTTCCACGCATTAATTTTATGTTTCTGCAATCCCAATATTCACGGTGAAATTGAATGCGCATAAGCCTACCAACACAATAACTATTAAAATATCACTTTGAAATGATTGCTTTCTACTTACGAATGATGTTTCCTCTTAAACTTTACGTGCCATCGAAGAAGCTTCTCTGCATCTTGAGCCAAGTCTTGAACTGTCATAGTTTTTGTTGAAAAAAAAAACAACAACAATCATCATAACCTCTTTTCGAGACCTTAAAACAGTTTTATTGGTACTCTTAATGTGGTTTGCCAAACTTCTTCGAGAGTGGTCCACTTAGCCGGAAGATGTTCTTAAAGAGGTTATCAAGAGGTTTTGATGTATAACTCAGTTTTATTGCAAGTTATATAAAATTAGTCATTAAGATGTCTTATAGAGTCGAACAAAACTTAAAATGTTACTTGGGAAATATTTCTTTGGAATGACCGCGGAACAACAACAATCGATAATGGTAAATTTTTCTACTAGGTTTTAAAACGGTTTTATTGCTACTCTTAATGCGGTTTGCAAAACCTCTCCGAGAGTGGTCCACTTAGCCGGAAGATGCTCTTAAAGAGGTTATCAGAACGTTTTGATGCATAAATCAGTTTCCCAAGTAACATTTTAAGTTTCGTTCGGCTCTACAAGAGATCTTCATGACCAATTTTATAAAACTTGCAATAAAACTGAATCATACATCAAAACCTCTTGAAAACCTCTTTAGGAGCATCTTCCGGCTAAGTGGACCACTCTCGGAGAGGTTTTGCAAGCCGCTTTAAAAGTAGCAATAAACCCGTTTTAAAACCTAGTTGAAAAATTCTCGATTGTTGTTTTTTTTTTCAACAAAAACTATGACAGCTCAAGATGCAGAGAAGCTTCTTCGATGGCATGTAAAGTTCAGGAGGATACATCATTCGTAAGTAGAAAGCGATCATTTCAAAGCAATATTTTAGTAGTTATTGTGCTGGTAGCCTTATGCACATTCGAATTTACCGTGAATATTGGGGTTGCAGAATCATAAAATTAATGCGCTTCGAAAATAGTGAATATTATCATCTTGGAATGAAATAAATCAATTTGTGAATTTAGTAAAACTATGTCGAATCACAAGAAAACTCAGCAGATAGAGTTTATTTATGTGAGCATGTTAGGGAAATGGTGGCAAACTATCAATTCATTGCTAATTTGAGCAAAATGAACTATTTTCCATTCACGTTAGCTAATTCTTCAATATGGCGACAACCATAATCAGCGAAAATAAAACGAAAGCGAGTTTACTTTTATGATGACCGCAATAAACCTAGCAGTGTCGTAGTTCTGCTTTTCCATCAACAGATGTCGTTACTAATCGAACGGATCGCCATCTGTTGAGAGCTTTAACAGTTTTATTGTGGTAATAATGATTGCCAGAAGGTTTACATATCGGAAAGTTTTGTTTACTCTTGAAATCTGTCTTTATGGATATCTTCAAGTATACTATAAAACATTTTATCAATGGTTTTCATTATAGATAGTAGAGATAGTAGAGATAGATTCATCATCGACGGATCTATGTTTACTCTACTATCTATAGTTTTCATAAAAGCAGTCATAAAACTGTGAGTTTTAATTATTGCTGTTATTAAACCCTAATAAAAATCAAAGAAAACCAATCAGCAATGAAATTGTTACTTGGGTTTTATTGCAAGTTTTATAAAATTGGTCATGAAGATCTCTTGTAGAGCCGAACAAAACTTAAAATGTTACTTGGGTATGGACGTGAAACGTTACGTCCAACAGTGTGCGGTCTGTAAAGCATCTAAAGCACCAACATCAACGTTAACCCCACCGATGGGAGCAACCAAACCATCCAAATAACCATGGGAACTCATATCCATTGACTGGGTGGGGCCCATGACTAGATCGCGCCATGGGAATACGGTACTATTAGTAATAGTCGACTGGATCACAAAATTCATCATCGTCGAACCATTTCGCTCGGCGAGCGCTCAACAAATGGTAACATTTCTTGAAAATTATGTTTTTTACGATTTTCCACTCCGAGGGTTATCGTAACTGTCTCAGGCTCGCAATTCACCTCGCATTTGTTCCGATCACTCTTACTTCGGCACAAAATAACTCACATGCGAACGGCGTATTACACGCCAATGTGCAACGCCGCAGAGCGAACAAACCGTACCCTGGTAACCTGCGTAAGGGCGCTTCTAGACGAAGATCAGCGAAATTGGGATGAGCATCTACAACAAATTGTCTGTGCAATCAACACTGCAAAACACGAGATTCTTGGTTGCAGCCCATATTTTGCCAACTTTGGCAGAAACCACATTCTGTTTACGGAGCAATACACTACAGCAGCAATGAACTCACACGAAGATGGACGAAAAGCCCAAGAAATAAGACTTCAGGCGGCACAGAACATACAACGATTTGTCGTGGATCGTATCCGTTTGGCAGACGAAAAAAGCAAACAGCGATATGATCTGCGGACAAGAGTGAGGAACTTTTCAGTGGGCGAATTGGTTTGGAGACGTTCATTCCAGAAATCATTAGCTATCGATCAACGAACGAAAAAACTTGGGACGAAATTCGTTCCTTGCTACGTGCGGGAGGTACGAGGAGCAAACAGCTACTTACTAGAGGATGTCAAAACCTCATCTGTTGGCGTCTATCATACTAAAACTAAAAATAAATCAGCTATGTGAACAGTCAACTGTCAACAAAGATCGATACCTTCAGGATCCTCAACAACGTACGCTTAGCGGAAGTTATAACAACCAACAGAAAGGAACAACCGCTACACCACCAGCTATGGCCATAGTACAACGCCACTCTTGGAAACTGAAGGATTCCCGGATAACAACAGTGCACCCGGATAACAACAGTGCACCCGGATAACTGCAGTGCAATGCGCAAGCTGACAGCAAAGCGTGCTTCAACTCAAACGACTTCCATGATTTGGGAAGAAATATTGACTACGCGTTTTGCAGACTTCGAGATGAACTCACCGTGATCCGATGTTCCAAGAATGGGTGTTCATGGATAACTACAACAAGCTATGTCCACAGCGCCCCTCAAGCTGTCAACAAGGAGCATAACGCCAAGAAAACCCGTACGTTGATTGACTGATGGACCCAAAACTCTAAGCGAAACCTGGTCATCTACAACGGCAGGAAGGCTTCCACCTCTGCGTAAACAAGTTAAAGACAACCAAAACGTCACCTGTACAACACACGCGCAAATCACAAAAACTGAACAGAAACCGACACTTCCTCCTTTTGTCCAGCTATGTAAGAAACACCACCATTGCCACGGACTACGAGCACCATCAGCCCCTAAAACACGCAACGCGGATTATCAACCAGCTCACTATTTCGAAAAAACACGCCAGTTCAACAAATGACAATGAAAACTCCAGAACTCGAGACACTGTAACTCCAAACGCCAAAACACCTAAATAAGCGCAACGCGCATTCAAGTGAAGAGCGCTCTCGAATACTAATAGTCCCTAAATTAGTAACTATCAGCCCAAACATTAAGATGAAAGCAATGTTATATTTTGTGTGTGTGTGTGTGTGTGTTTTTTTTAAATGAGTTGTGAATAATATCGACTCAACACAGCTCACGTTGTTATGGAGCGTCCATATAACAACCAGTAGATAACTTTGATAGTGAATAACACAATTGTAATTAGCAGTAAGCAACACTATATGTAGCCATAGTCTGTAAGTGTATTCTTTCTGTAGTAGCCGCTATAGGCGAAAATACTCTTGCAGATCTGCCACTCATTACGAGTGGAAGCAAGTACTTATCTTTGAGTTGAGCCAAGATTTATATTGTTAAAACACCGTAACTGAGTTCGAGATCCAAAGTTGGAAATATCTGTCGAACCTTTATAGTTAGTGTAGTGAATGTGCCAAATAATTGATTGAAATTAGTTGACGTGCCTTCTTGCAGTACTAGACTGACTGCGAAAGCCATTGATGATGATGATGCATGTGTTGAAAACGCGCGCTTGTTTGCCCTGGAAGTTGGGCTCTTTATTCTTGCACATGAATGAAAGGGGAGAAGCATTATAGAGGTCAAAAGGAGAAAGAGCTAACGGTTGGCTGACTGCGATGCACGAACAGAATGATGGGCAAAGTGTGCGTGCGAATGGACATCGAGAGAGTGAGTGAGAGTGGGTAATGCTAAATGAATGGATGAACGGATAAGGCTATGATATGTGTATGTGAGAGCAGGACGGGGATGAGTTTTGAAAAGCGTTCGAGAGAAATGTGGTTGAAACTTTCCTCATTCTGTTGGCTATATTTCTGGGTAACGGACGTGTGTGAAGTTCTTGTGAGTTATCGAACGCAAAAAGAAAATCGTGCACTCTACACGATTTATCTTGAGGCGCGTGTGATAGATTTTATTTATTTAGGATTCGGGCGTAACGAAAAAAACGAAAGTATACTACAGTTAGAAGTGCTAATTGTCTAGTTCACTATCAGGGCCGAGGCAAACTTTTACGAATTTTTTGTGAATGTCCACTGCCATGCCCATTCACAAAAATTTCGTTCGCATTGACTTGGAGTTATGTTACACTGTAGTACCGTGTTGATTAAATATTGCCGATCGCAACACCATAGAGCATAAATGAGAGCTTCTGGTAACACTGTATGCAAACATTAAAACGAACGCTTCACAAATAAGATAACAGCGAAACATAAAGACAATAAAACGAGGGTTGTCTCTCTCACACACTCACCCTGAAGAAACGGTGTGTGCAGCAGCTCTCCAACAATACAAAAGTGCGAGCAAAGAACACTTCCAGTAGTGCTTCCAAACCTTACACATCGCAACCGCGATCTCAAAGTCTGAGGGCCAATACAGCTCTTGTGAGTCACAAAAATCTAGTTGCACAAGAGGTAATTTAACCATCATCATATCGGAAATTCCTCGATTGTTAACGGAGGTAATCTTCATTCAAGCAGAAAGGCGCACTCGGAAGGAGAAGGAATGAAGCAAGCCTGGAAGCCACCACCAAAGCCTCACCAGCACCTAGTGCAAGTACAGCCATCTTGCCTAGCACATGGTGAATATTGCCTCAAAAGAAGTGTTTAATTTGAGCTAATCTATATATTAGACCTGTTCACTTTGAAACTTTTTTTCTCCGATTCTCCGTGACACATCAAATTATCAATCCACATGAAAAAACAAGTCTTCAGTCCAAAATTGAGCCAAATTGATAAAGATTTAAAGGTGTATCAAATCGATTTTGTGTTTTTTTAACCGTTTTCACAGAAATTTACCCATAAATCCAGAAAATTGCTCCGAAAGGGTGCCGAAAATACCGTTAGGATATAGTTAGTACAATACTGTACAACTTTGCCGAAGACACTACGGTGTTTAAATTGCTTATTTCGAAGTTATTCAATAATTTTAGTTGAGAAATCAAAAAAAAAACACGATATTTTTACGATTTTACATATAAAAGTCATGTAATTTTACATTATTTTAAGTGACTAAATAAATTAGCTATTTCTCCTTTGTGTAACGAACATTTCGTCCATACATTGTTTTTGTGTAGGAATTCGTTTTCAATGACTAATTATCAAAAGTATGTCACGTTGATACTAAAAATCGCGTAGAGTTCCCAGCACGAATTAAAACAAAGTTACCCATGATTAAGACGTCATGCCATCGTATTCTAATGTCTTTGGATTCAAGTATCAGAAATGGCGCAGATGATAAGGCTCGAGCCTGCGGATCAGAAGGTCCCAGGATCAAGCTCAAATACATAATAAACTTTTTTTTTTCTTTCTTTGTAGCAGTTAGGATGATGAATCTGCCATGAGCCATGGCTCATGACTTACACGCAATCTCCCAAATAATGATGATCGAAACCTGCCAATTAAGCCCATTCCAGGACTAGCTAGATATTTAGTTTACTTGTTGACAAGAAATCGTGTCGACGAGATCAGCTGGACGAAATATTGGACATCTGTTTGATACCGATTAATTTAGCTAAAACAATTCAATACGATGATGGAACTGCTTCTGGATGCAAAATTCATCATACAACTGTGGAGATTACTTCCATCTATCTAGTCACAAGCAACACAACTACACGATAAAGGGAAACTTCATTCTTACTATGCACTCTACGGTTTCGAAACAAGGCTATGATGCCAAATTGCAATGAGATGCAGAGCGTAGTCTCATTAACTTATAGCTGGATCGAGACGCAAAAAATCCTATTCCAGGGCTCGAACCTTGAATCTTCGAATCGGCAGTCTCATGCTCAACCATCTACACTAAATTGAAACTGATGCAGATGCGACAAAGAAATGTAATGACGTTTTAATCATGGGTAGCTTTGTTTAATTTTGTGCTGGCAACTCTATGCGATTTTTAGTATCAACGTGACATACTTTTGATAATTAGCCAATGAAAACGAATTCCTACACTAAAATGATGTATGGACGAAATGTTCGTAACACATAGGAGCAATAGCTAATTAATTTAGTCACTTAAAACAATGTAAATTTACATGACTTTTACATGAAAAACCGTAAAAATATTGTATTTTTTCGCGATTTTTTAACGACAATTGTTGAATAACTTTGAAATAAGCAATTTAAACACCGTAGTGTCTTCGGCAAAGTTGTAGAGTATTGTTCCAACTATATTTTAACGGTGTTTTTGGTAACTTTTCGGTGCAATTTTCTGGATATTGGAGTACATTTTCGTGAAAATGCTCGAAAAAACACAAAATCGATTTGATACACCTCTAAACCTTTACCAATTTGGCTCATTTTTGGACTGAAGACTTGTTTTTGCATGTGGATTGATAATTTGATGTGACACGGGTAGGTCAAAAAAAGTGAACAGGTCTACTATATATATATATATATATATATATATATATATATATATATATATATATATATATATATATATATATATATATATATATATATATATATATATATATATATATATATATATATAATGAGTTTGAAGTCCCTTTGAGGCAACAAAACTCACGAACGGGTGAACCGATCAGGATGCCCTATGCAGGGTTTGATTCGTATTAATGGTGGCTGTGTTTATATGTAAAAAAGTTACGAAAATCATTTAAAAATGTTTAAAAATTGTAAAAATACTGATTTTTTTTGGGCCGGGAACAAATTCAGCATGATCAAAATTAAATCAATCTAGAGTGCGGTGACGTTATGATGACAGTTGTCAAACCGCCACAGCTTGGCAAGACAACGTTTGCCGGGACAGCTAGTTAGAAATAATCTCTTCAACAGCCCAAACAGGAGTACAACTGGAACATTCTGCGCCAGAAGCACGAATAGTAAAAAGGCTCTCCATAAAGTGGTAATGGCCACATATTTATTTCATAGACGGCCTACTTATGAAGATTTTCTAGTGCCTTTTAAAACGTGCCTCTTCAACGCGCACCTCCAACTTGCATGACCTCCCAAGTAACATTTTAAGTTTTGTTCGGCTCTACAAGAGATCTTCATGACCAAATTTTTAAAACTTGCAATAAAACTGATTTATACATCAAAACCTCTTGATAACCTCTTTAAGAGAATCTTCCGGCTAAGTGGACCACTCTCGGAGAGGTTTTGCAAACCGCATTAGAAGTAGCAATAAACCCGTTTTAAAACCTAGTTGAGAAGTTTCCCATTCTCGATTGTTGTTGTTTTTTTATCAACAAAACTATGACAGCTCAAGATGCAGAAAAGCTTCTTCGATAGCACGTAAAGTTCAGGAGGATGCATCATTCGTAAGTAGAAAGCGATCATTTTATAGCAATATTTTAGTAGTTATTGTGTTGGTAGGCTTATGCGCATTCAATTTTACCGTGAATATTGGGGTTGCAGAACCATAAAATTAATGCGCTTCGAAAATAGTAAAAATTATCATCTTGGAATGAAATAAATCAATTGGTTAATTTAGTAAAACTATCGCGAATCACAAGAAAACCCAGCAGAGATAGTTTATTTATGTGAGCACGTTATGGAAATTATGGCAAACTATCAATTCATTGCTAATTTGAGCAAAAATAACTATTTTCCATTCACGTTAGCTAATTCTTCAATATGGCGACGACCATAATCAGCGAAAATAACACGAAAGCAAGTTTACTTTTATCAAATATACTATATCAACAATATAGGTCACTCTTACGATTTTTTGGCGACTCCTTTTTAGTGAATGTGTCGCCACCAAGCGTCAAAAGAGGTACTACTACACACTAAATGCATGCGCTATCCGAATTACGTTTATTCTGTCGAACTGTCATTGCATGATAGGGATGCCCATTTCTTTTTGAATGATCGATTAAACAATAATCGATTTTTTCAACTTCTCAAATTAGAACAAATTTTATTCGTATAATTCGAATAATGATATTAAAAGCCATCGTCAAAGGAAAATAGCAACCACCAGGACAAAACATAAGTTAATTTTGAGGGTGAAAAATTGAAATTTCAATGTTAAATGATTTCGGTGATGTTACAATAAGGGGAGCATTCTGATTATTCTATAGATGTATTCGTAGATGTCATCTAATGAAATATTATTTTGTTTGCGTATATTTTCGCGTATATTGTACGTATATTGTAAATCGATTATTTATTAATCGTTTATTTGGGAACAAAAAACTTCGACACCCCTAAAATCTTTTTTCAAGAAATGTCGCATTGCACGGTAAACTAAAATGGATCAAAATATAATTATTGACTTTTTCTGACAACAGGTGGTGCTGTAATCATTCGCCAACGGTGCCTCTATGTCGTTGCATGAGAAAACGCGAAGTGACCTATATTGTTAATATAGTATATTTGCTTTTATGATGACCGCAATAAACCTAGCAGTGTCGTTGTTTCGGCTTTTCCACCAACAGATGTCGTTCTTAATCGAACGGATCGCCATCTGTTGAGAGTTTTAACAGTTTTATTGTGGTAATACAGTCCGGATTCGCTGGTTGGGTCACGACTGCGCCCCGATTAGCGAATCGTGTTCGTTCGTTGGGGCAACTGACAACTGGTCAAAATGCTCTAGACACACGCAAGTGACGAGAAATACGTCACGGAACACTCACATACTTGCGTAAACGTTCTGTATACAGGAGCTGTGATGCGACGGCGGTCAGACGTCAAACTCGTTTTGACATCTATTTTGACATTGACAGTGCTTTTTAGTTGGGTTTTGCCCCAACCAGTGAACATTCAACCATCGAGACAGCCCATCTAACGAGCTCTCAACGAACGAATCGTCACTGTAATGATTGCCAGAAGGTTTACATATCGGAGGGTTTTGTTTACTCTTAAAATCTGTCTTTATGCATATCTTCAAGTATACTATAAAACATTTCATCAATGGTTTTCATAAAAACAGTCATAAAACTGTGAGTTTTAATTATTGCTGTGATAAAACCCTAATAAAAATCAAACAAAACCAACCAGCAATGGAATTGTTACTTGGGCTGTCCAGCGTCCCGCGAAACACTCCTCGCCGGCCATCATTTCGAGCAACGAGTGTACTAGGAACTATCCGAGCAAAACTCTAGTACTTCCTCGACGTTGTCATGTGCTAGTGACAGGTGTGCACGGGAGTGTTGGTGCACGAATCACTTGCAGCCACGACTACCAAAACATCAACAGAAGCCAGACTCACTACCAGAACGGTAGACATCATCTGTGTGTGCGTGTGCCCCTACAAGATACAGAGTGCATAACAGAGCCTGTCATCACTTTCGGGGGCAAGTTTGTACATAAGGCAACGTGTGTTACCATCATCCCGTTCTGGGCCGAGGCTACCTCGGCGCGCGTGTGTATCGGTGCAGAAGAAAACAAACAACCGTAATTTGTGGAGACTCGTAGCCGTGCGGTTAGGGTCACCAAGCTTCTAATCGCACCATGCTATGGGGTGAGGGTTCGATTCCCGCTCCGGGCGATGAAACTTTTCGTGAGAATAGTTTCTTCTCCGTATCCACTGGTGCATGCTCCGTGTGTCCCTTGTCTAATGTTTAGTTTCATTCAGTCTGTACAGCCTCTGGCTGAAGACGGTGTCCGCGTCTTTTTTTTTTTAATCAAGCCTGTGATCAGATCTCTCGGTCGATGGGTAATGTGCAAACGCAGAGTATAGTGAAGAGCTGCCAACAGTGAATAGTGCAATTGCATGTGAGCATATTCTACCGACAACAGGGAATCGCATGTTATGTGAAGGTGTGAAGGAAGAGACACACGATTGCGTGCACGTGAGCTGCCCATTGGCCAGCGGCAACATAGTTGCGCTCTGAAAGTGAATGTTTGCAATCAGTGAAAGTGTGATCCAGCTGGCTCGAATAATCAAGCGCTCCGAATTGAGCGATCGAATTTCCCGGCATCAGCGGCAAAGCAACAGCTGTTAAGGGGCCCCTTCATCGTCGCCGTCAACCACTTCATCGATACGGCATGGACCATCGGCAACGGTAAACGTAGGGTAGAACCGTAGATTGTAAGAATTTCTGTAATCAAAGAAAATGGGCTTCATACAATTTTGATTAATATTATACGTCAAGATAACATCTTAGCATCTATTGGCTGACCGAATATCTTAACGACAATGAGAGAGCTTTAGCCGGGCGGGAAAGACAAACGAAATAGATATTGTCCACCCAATTGGTATGGCATGGCATTCCGCCACACTTATTGATTTTGTTGATGTCAAATAGGGTCTCGTAATACATTCTGATTGGCTGTGTTTCGTGGTAAGACAAAGTATTCTTAAAAAAAAAAAACAAAGTGTATAACTCTACGCTTTTTAATTTTTCAGCAAAAAGAACAGCAGGAAAAATGGAAGGGTGTATGGTTTGCATGCAGAAACCTCCCACACGCTATGTCTGAACCAGCAGATTATAAAAATTGAATGTACATCGGGTTTCTTTCCATAAAACATCAGTATTCAAGCTATATTTTCATTTGCAGAAGGTTTTAAAATATTCTATCGGTAAAAAATTTTCCATACATTTTGTATGGGAGAGAAATTGGCCGAAAATGAGGATTTCAAGCAAATTTGTATGAAAAACGGTCAAAAAGATGGAAAAATCAAAATTTCCCCGATAGAATATTTTGAAACCTTCTGCAAATGAAAATATAGCTTGAATACTGATGTTTTATGGAAAGAAACCCGATGTACATGCAATTTTTATAATCTGCTGGTTCAGACATAGCGTGTCCCATAAAAGATATTTTTATTTATTACCTATGACGGCGCTTTATTCAAAAAACTGATATGAGGATCAAAATTCCTTTCGCATCATGCAACATAAATTATGCTACCGGAGTTAAGAACTACCAAAAAGTAACACAGCGTAACAATAATTAACTTTTTGTCTGTCTCAAGAGCAAACTTATGTGTCTCTGACAGATTTTGGGCCGCTGAATCCGAATCCGAGCTCAGATTTGCTCCAACACGTCACAATTTTGAGCTATACCTCAATTTATAGGGCAAAATATGCGATTTTGGGCTTTTTTGGCTGCAAGCCATTAAGCATGAAAATATTTTTTTAAGCAATCAAAAGGTTAATTGGTCAATGAACTTCTAAATTAACGACTCATGCACAATATTTCGTTTTACCAAATCGAATTTGAAAAGTCCCAAAAAAATGACCACGTGGTTTATGGACAGCCCCTAAGGCTTATGATTCCATAAATTTTCGTCATGATGCAGTGTACATGCGGCATGATTTCATGCCGCAAATTTTTCATTATTTGTACTAAACAAAGGAAATGTAGCGTCGAAGCTGTGTCACGGCAAAACTCGTCATGATATGATGCCGATTTTTCATGGTGTATATTTATAACATAAAAACATACATTTATCGCCCAATCATGACGCATTTTACCAGTTTCGGGTTCCGGATTTTTACACGTGTAGGAGGGACGGGAGAAGCAGAAATTCGAAATGGCTGTTACGCCCTTTTCAAATGTTGGTCTAGAAATGTCATTTTGATGATGCTCATAATAAACAATAATAGTCAAATGTATAGAATGTGTAACATTATTTTGGTTATTGAAATTCCACAAATTGGCGACGAGGATGGGATTCTTCATCCGTAGTTGTGTGAAATAGTGATTAGTGTTATTAGTGTTTACTGGGAAGTGCAAAATCGTGGACACCAGGACTTTTGTCAGGTGAATATAAAACCACAGACAAACAGACGTAACACCTTGAACGATTTTCATGAAAATACATCGCCCAGTTCACCAGTTTTCTACCATCACCTGGTGGAAAAGTTGCACGAATCACTGTGTTGTGCAATATCGTCAACAGAAGGCGCTAGTGTGAAACGTCAAACGCATAGAAAAACGATGCGCGCGCCTCTGGTTGTGAAAGCCCCAACTATGAAAATTTAAAATGATCGTTAAAAGCGTGGTCGACGGAAATTTCACAAGTGTTACGTCTGTTTGTCTGTGATAAAACTGTTTGTTGCATGAGCTACGCTCAAGAATTAAAAACTGATGAATATTGAGAATTCACATATGAGTCTGTGTGGAATGGATTTAATTGCTGCTACGCGACTTGGAAGCGGACTTGGATTAACGATGGAGCTTCGCAACGTGTAAGCGTGAATGTTAACTTTCATTTGATACGCGGCTTGGAAGCGGATTTGAATGAAAATTCATTTGGCCACGCGACACGATAGCGGAGATGAAAGCTTTAATTTGCTACGCGACATTAGAGCGGAAGAAACACATAGCATGGATGCGCGGCTTGATAGCGGAAACAAAAAAATGTAACAGATACGCAACATGTAAGCGGGAACTAAGCATTTTATTGGCTATGTGGCATGAAAAAGATTAAAAGTTGATTACGCAAAGACTAAAGAAATACGCGACAAGATAGCGGTTGATAAAGCTACGCAGCATGGGAGCGGAACTGTGATATATTCTCGGATTTATCACATAATATGATTCGAAGTGCCGCGATAAGACAGTAAGTGAATAAGCTTTGATTACCGATCCTAATAGAAATTTGGCAGTCATTTGATTTAAAAAAAATGGTTTGGACGGCATGGATGTCCTGAAAAGTGCTTTCTTGTTGAAATGGGAATTGGTGATAAACGATACAGGATTGCAGAAATAACCTTGTACTGGAGAGTGAGGTTTGGAGGCACATCTGAGGCACATTTGGAGGAAACTGAAACAAGTTAGTATTGCTTTGTATTCCATTATGATTGATGTTCAATTAGTATAGGCCATTACCAAGTGGAATTGTAGTCGGAAAATATGCATTGTGTTGTGTGAAAGCTTTCCTTACTTGGAGGATGGATTAAAAATGAATTTTTTAGATCTGTCAAAAGCTAGGGGCAAGACAGATACAGCGAGAGTAACTCTGTTATCGAAGTGTTTCTCAGAATTCCTCTGGATAGCTCTGGATCACTCTGGTTTTCCAGAAGTATTGCCTGATACCAAGGAAAAATCGAGCAGTCTTGCCCGATTTTCCCCTTCGTAGAGACGTTTCTGAATAGATTCGAACAAAAAGTGTTACTCAGGATTGCTCAGAGTTGCACCGGATTGCACAGTGCCTTGCCCCTAGGTCAAAAGTCGTCATTCAGTTTCAAGGGACAAGTGAGTGCATGTAGATGAATTAGCTTTTCATAGCAGATGCCGTTTGAAACGAAATTTCTTGTCAACTGCGATGGACGATTAACAGAATAGTTCCATGATTGTTGTCCTGAACTTAATTGATACACGCGAGGCCACATGGTAGAATGAGTAGAGGGTTTCCTTTTATAGGAGTGTTTTGTAATGTGTGTTGGTTGAAATCCGAAGTGACCTGGGGTGAGAAAATTGAGTTATTACCTACTTTTGTGTGTCGTAACTCGATTAGGATGAGTGAATGGTGCGCAATGCAAATAATCGATTCAGACTTACTTTGCATCTGTAACTTTGCATGTCGCACAAGTCGCGACTTCGATTTGGTGCTGCGACGATAATAATGATAATAATAAATGTGATTAACATGAATAGAATTTTTTTGGTATTTACATTGATTTTCTTATATGCTACTTATATACACTAGAGTGCAAGTTGATAGAGAGACTGGGTTTGCCAAAAGGGGACGCTACGCCAAGAAGAGGAGATGATTTGGCACCTGCCTACTTCATATTATTAGATGAAACCTAGTGCATCCATGAGCTTGGTTTGGTTGGATAACACCAGCTTTGTGCTCATTTCCGTTCGAATGCTGATATCTCAACGGCTGTTTGATATGCTATACATTTCGAATCGTTCGAGGGATTTCAGGTAACCATTGAGCAAACTAGCGGCTGCAACATGGTTTTGATGTTGTGTGTTTCCGTGGAAGGAAGGGGAAATATGTATGTTTGTGCTTCTTTATTCAAGGCTCGATTCTGAGTTACTATCCTGTTCCAAGAAGATAAGACATTCACTCGATGATCTTCATTTGAACAAATAGACCTGTGATATTAATATTCGAAAAAGGATTTAGAAGATTAAGTGTAATATCAAATAAAGAGTTTAAATAAAACCATTATGTATTAAAATGAACATTGTACCAAAAGGAATAAGTAACCCAAGAGGAGTCGTTGAATGAAGAGAGGGAACTTCATGTATGTTTTGGTGGTTGGATCAGATTAAAACGATAAATAAGTTTATAGTCAAGTTTATATAAATCATAATCATAACAATTATTAGATTTTGGGTTTCTAGTTAGACAACTGAAATGGTGTCGAATTTAATTGTGAATCTGACTATTTTTTTTGAAAATGATGAGTAATTATCAGATTATTCTTTGAATACATTTGGAATTACATTAACGTGGAATCTGAGGGGATTTTGATTTGTGCTTAATCGAGTATGGAGTCAAGCCATTTGAAAGTTCATGGAGTACTGTAATTGGTAGATGGGTGTTGCTTTATGATGGTTCAATGTTTAGACATCTTCAACATATCATTGTTCGCAGTTAATCGGTGTGTTTAATCAAAGAAGGAAAATATTAGAGGAATGCTTGGAGGAATGGAATGTTGTGGCTGTTATTTGAGTAATGAGTGACTTGATCGTTTGTGATATTTTTTATTATAGGAAATGAGCTGATCGCGACGGTATTGTTGTAAATAATCAATATTTCAAGTGTAACAACTCAGTACGTAAATTATTAACACAATGTTATTATCGAAATGTTATTGTTCATAACCTACATACTACAACAAGTAAATATACAGGACAGTAAGAGTTGGGAAAATGCTACATAGTACTTTCTTTGTGATGTTTGATAGGAAAATATGAAATTGGTTATTAGAGCGAGTCCATGCTGAGGATTTCGGGTTAGATTCCCGTTCGATCCAGGAATCTTCTGTAGTACAAGGTTTCTTGGATTTCCTTGTGATTGGAATGTTTTCGTGTCTGCTGCACGATGTAATTAACACAGTGAATAACTGTGAGTGATCGTAAAGGGCTGGGCATAGAAGTTAACTTTGTCTCAGTTGGAGCGTTATGCTGAGAAGAAGGGCGAGAAGAATAATAATCAAAAAAGAAGGAGAAGGAATAGTAGAAAAAGAAGGAAAAGTAGAACAAGGAAAAGTAGATGAAGAAGAAACAGTAGATGAAGAGAAAGAAGAGAATAGTTTCAACTAAAAGGCAAGCAAATCACTACTTCACCTGTGCTTGAACGAATCGAAGTGTACGGCTGGTTTGAATTTGAAAAGGAGTTTACATAGAGGTAAGTCATGTTTCTTTCATTAATTTTCGTATTTTATTCAATTACAGATGTGGGAGTTCGACCACCGCGACGGCCGATATCATCAACGCCAGCAGTCGACAATAGGTTCAACCATTTCATCAGATTCGTTGTCTGATGTGTTACAATGTAATCTACATGTGAGTTGATGCTACGATGAAGGGCGTCTTGTTTGCGTTGGTTATTGAAATACCACAGACGGTGATGAAATCGAGGCGGTTGAAGAATTCGTGTACTTGGGCTCACTGGTGACCACCGACAACGACACCAGCAAAGAAATTCAGAAGCGCATTGTGGCAGGAAATCGTGCTTACTTTGGACTACGCAGAACTTCTTCTCTCCTTCTTCTTGGCGTAACGTCCTCATTGGGACAAAGCCTGCATCTCAGCTTGGTGTTCTATGAGCACTTCCACAGTTATTAACTGACAGCTTCCTCTGCCAATGACCATTTTGCATGCGTATATCGTGTGGCAGGCACGAAGATACTTTATGCCCAAGGAAGTCAAGGAAATTTCCTTTACGAAAAGATCCTGGACCGACCGGGAATCGAACCCGTCACCCTCAGCATGGTCATGCTGAATACCCGTGCGTTTACCGCCTCAGCTATATGGGCCCTCCGCAGAACTCTACGATCGAATAAAGTTCGCCGTAACACGAAGTTAACCATCTACAAAACGCTGATTAGACCGGTCGTCCGCTATGGGCACGAAACATGGACCCTACGTGCAGAGGACCAACGCGCCCTTGGAGTTTTTGAACGGAAGGTGTTGCGTACCATCACGAACTCAGACCACAGGATGAACACACTCAGGAATGTCACAAAGCACGAACAGAATAGTACCTAGTAATATTTGCAATATTCAACGTAAAAATCAAAGCTGCAAGGCGAGGCAAAAAAATACATTGCACTCCAGCGTAAACGACATTGACATTGACATTTTACATTACTTTGTAGAACATTGCAACTTTCCAAAACTACGCGTTTTTGAAATATGTATATGAATAAAACCATTTTTGGGAATCCATTCATTAAGTACGTCTGTTTCTTGAAACAATGGATAGATAGAGGGTTGGTGTCTTCGGCAAAGTTATTTGTATTGAGCATATCTAAAACTTTGTTGAAGACATTATATTGAAAAAAACGAGAAATAAAAAAGTCGGATTTTGCAGTGCCACCTGTGGCAAAGTTGCAAACCAAAGTCAAACGTTATCGGACGCGCCCTATTTTTTGAAAATTTTCATCCGAAGACATCATGTCGATAAAATCACGTTTAAAGACGCTACAAGTTTACGTATTTGGCCATTCGTCCCTCCGTGCATTGCCCTACCGCGAAAACCGGCTGACCCACGAAAAATGTTGCGCGATTCTGATCCCGGATTTCACACTCGCGATCCCATTGCTCAATCATGAAAACCGATTGACCCACGAAACTTGTTGCGCGATTCTGATCCCGGAATTCGCACTAACGGCCCGGCGTCCTTCCGTGAATACCGACTGACTCACGAAAATTATTGCGCTCTATATGCTTGTGAATACGGTATTTTTTTTCAAGTGTGCAGGAGATTCCTGCTGATCTTGAAGGATCGCAATTATCCGTTATCGTCATTACTGTAGCTTTTGGTGGTAGACGAGCTCCATGAAAAGTTAGCGAATCAGTATTCAGAGGTAATAAGATAACCAGATGAAATGCGATGTCAAATAATCGTTAGTTTGCGTTAAATATACCTTTTATGGCCGGAACAAATCTCATTTTCTTCTTTTGTCACTTTACTCGTTGATTCGTCTAGGGGAGGATGATAAATAATAAATGTATTTGATGAAAAATTACCCAAACAATTAGGCAAAATCAAAAAAAACTCATCGGATTTGTTAAGAAATTTTCTCGGCAACTCAAATTCACTTCAAATTTTTTGAATAATTTATTCGTGTCGAATTTCGACCAAAATTTTCCGATGGGGGGAGGGTGACATAAGAGATAATCGAAATTTGTGTCAGCCTAATGGTGTAGGATATTAAAATTTTACGTAAATCCCTAAAACAGTTATTTTGTTGTTTCCTTTGCCAAAAGAGAGAAAGTAAACCATTTTTAAATGTGATTCAAATTGAATTTCCGGACGAAAGTAAAGGTTCAAAGATTTAAAATTTTAGTTGTTTAGTTGCAATTGTTGCCACGTTTGTGGTCCTCGGGCTACTTCTAAAATAACGGTTTCATTTATGGCCTCACCTTCAATCGTTTATTCCCTCATCCTCAGGGCAAACTACAATTTATTTGCAATGTACATGTAAAGATTTTCAATACTAAATGAATTTAAAAGTAATATTTGTAACATAACAGTGCTTTTTTCTATGTTTTGACACATTTCTGGTTTGAAGCTACTCACGATGTTATTTTTTTTATTTCCAGGGTTGTAGTATTTATAGCTGATGGATTGAGAGCTGAATCATTTCTTCAACATGGAGCAAATCGAACTACATATTTGCAAGAAGTAATCGTTTCGAAAGGTGCATTCGGAATATCGAACACTCGTGTTCCAACAGAATCCAGGCCAGGACATGTGGCGCTTTTTGCAGGTTGGTTAAAAAAAAACAAATAAGTTTCTTGTAGACTAATGATACTAAATTTTAAATTTTAGGCCTTTATGAAGATCCAAGCGCAATATTTAAAGGCTGGAAAGAGAACCCTGTTGAATTTGATTCCGTTTTTAATCGCAGCCAAGCAACTTATAGTTGGGGAAGTCCCGACATTTTATCGATCTTTTCAAATAAAATGGACCCTGGCAAAATTTTTGCAGACAGTTATTCAGCTGAAGTAGAGCAATTTTCTACGACATCAAATACAAGTGTACTGGATTTGTGGGTATTTGATAAGGTGAAACTTTTTTTGGAAAATGCGGAAAATGTCAAAGCTATATCATCGAAGAAAAAAGTGATACTTTTCTTGCATTTATTAGGAATGGATACATCTGGTCATGTGCACAAACCGTATTCAAGGTACCTAAACCATTAATAGTTTAATCCGTTTTTGCTAAAAATAACCGGGAATTCCTATCCAGTCTTTTTACAGAGAATCTTATTGTCGTCGATCGTGGTATCAAACAGATTGTTCAACTGATAGATCGAGTAACGAATAATGATCAAAAAACTGCGTATGTATTCACGTCCGATCACGGAATGACGGATAAAGGATCACATGGATCTGGTCATCCTGTGGAAACCGAAACACCATTCGTTGCTTGGGGAGCTGGCGTTCAGCATTGGAAAGATACCTGGGTGGAAAACTCGGTGTAAGTAAAATCAAGTATAAAATAGGAAGTTTTTTAAAAGTTCAACATATTTGGCTTCTGCTGCGGAAGTCTTGTAGCAGTAATTTACAACATTTTTTCCCTTGCCAAGTTCGCAGGGGTTGACGGTATTGAAGGGAAGGAGTTTCATTTTGATTATTGTAATGTAGTGTTCTTTAGTGAAACATATCACCTATTTAACATTTTAATGCGCCTCCAACGGTTCATCACGAACTGGCTGCTGCAGTATGGCTGATCATATGCATCAGACATTCTCGATAAACACGGAGGAACCACCGGGGCTCAGTAGAGTCTATTCCCAAGCAATAGTTCCAAGGCGGTTGCATTTGAGACGGTTTTGATGATCGTTACAAATCCTAATAAAAGTAATATAAGATTTGTGACAGGTTTTGGAACCTTTTACAGCCAGCTGACTTCAAAATGTTGCTTGGGCTCTATTTCCCACGTTTCTCGGTTGATTTTGATTAGTAACGCTTTTTCGAATTTTTACAATGTTAGTTGGTCATATTTTCTTTAAATAAAGCAATTAAAATCGACAAAAAAATTAATAGTGGGAAGGAAATTTGCAGCACTTAATTGTGCTGATAGATTCAAAGCTAATGTGCAAACACTTAAACGCATTGTTTACGTCAGTGCGTTCGACGTGACATTTTGCGTTGCGTTGCGTTGCGTGGTAACGGCGTAATTCATAGATTGCATACTGAAAGTTGTCATGTTTAAACTTTAATACTAATTGCTTATGGAATGCTGTTTGGGAAGGAACAGCTTTCCAATAAGAGGTTGAAGTAAAAAAGACATGAAACCTCCCATTGCTGGCCACGCCCATCTTCTCCGTTATGAGAATAGGAAAGGATGTGATGATATGACACCTACTTTATGAAAGACCAGCGACTCACCGGCGCCCCCATAGGTGTCAAGGAGTTGGATATTTGGAATGGGTTGATAGGGGATTCACTATAAGCGAGGCGGCAAAATTCAGATTGTGTAAGTGGATTTGAGTAGATCATGTAGATGTGTTGGTATGAGTGTAAGTGTTTTATTATATCACCAACGTTGGGAGTGACGTAACTAAAAGATTTTGTCACTCCGTGGGCCTTTTCGCTTCCGGGATGGGGCACAGGCATTTGGACCATGTGTCCTGGCTAACAAGCCTAGACTTCAGCCAGGCCTCTTTAGGGAGGCTCTCTTTGTTCACTTTCTCTTTCAATTATTGCAATGTAATGGTACACTTTTCAACTACTTTTGCAGTACAAATCAAAAGACGATTGTTTTGATCATCGTTGCATGGGCAAGGAGACAATCATAATTCAAATAAAAAGCTGAGATATTAACGAAAGAGAGAGAAAGCAAAGAGAGCCTCTCTTCTGCAGATAGGACCTTTAGACATGTTTGGCCTGAAGTAGCTTAGCCTTGAATGAATACGTACATGATAAAATTTCAAAAGAATTTTAGTGGGAACAAAACTACGAACTCTTCTCAGTACACCACACAAAGATGAAATTTTATTACATACATGTTTAATGTGGACATCCCACGACAAGATACTATCTATATGTACACCTAAATATTTAAAAACATAAACTTGCTCTATTTCATCTGATCCTAGTTTTGGGCTTATAAGTTGGAGTAGAGTTTTCCTCGTAGAATGAAATATCATGAACTTAGTTTTGGTTAAATTTAAGGATAATAAATTACATGTGAAATAACAGTGAAGCTTCTCTAAGGCATGGTTCATATTAGTAATAATGGTGTGAGGATTGCTATTTGGATAAAACAAGGCAGTGTCATCCGCAAAAAGCCTTGCAGTTCCTTTGAGGCCAATTCTGCATATATCATTTATGTAAAGTAAGAAAAGCAACGGCCCGATATTACTACCTTGGGGAACCCCCGTATGGATTAGCATTGGGCAAATCTGGCTGAGACATCGATTTTTGTGGATTGATTCGAATCGGATCAGAAGACTCGATTCACTGATTTTATCCGATGCTTTGAATCGATGTTTTCACATCGATTCGATATTATGAAATATTACAAAACTATAAAATGATTCGTTTGATGCATGTAGTTCATGTTCATGGTATGTTTGATATATCGAAATAACTTCAATATCTGAATTGGAGATTGAACATTTCGCGACACTGATTCGAAAATGGATGTTATAAGACAGTACAATCTGAAAAAAAAGAAATTTAATATTTTTGAATCGAAAGAATAATCCTGATATCCTGATATTTTCCAGATCTTTGAGAAGTATTCCCATTTGATAATTAGATAAAATCCCGCGCACTGCTGAGAGAAATTTCCCCAGAATATTTAAAGAGAGTCCTCCAGAATTCTGAAAGGAGTTCCTCTTGAATTATGAGAAAGATTTCTTCAGAATGCTGACAATGATCCTGAGCATTTCATATAAGAATCCTGAGCGACATTAGCTAGAAAAGAAAGCAAGACTCTTCCGGTATTTTGGTCGAAATTATCTCTGAATTAAGGATTCTCCTAGAATCCTGAGAAAGATTACTCCATATCTATGAGACGGATTGTCTCAGAATCCTGAGAGGAATTCTCCCAAAATTCTGTGATTGTCCGTCTCAGAATTCTAAGAGAAGCTTTCCTTTGGGGCTCTCCAATTTTTTTTTTCAGAATCCTAAGATGAATTCTCCCAGAATCCTGTGTGGAATTCCAAGAGCAATTCTTCTACATTATTGAAATAAATTCACCTAGAATACTGAGAGAGATTCTCACAAAAGATTTTCGGAATTCTAAGATGAATTCCCAAAAAAAACTTATAAGATATGTCCCAGGGCCCATATGGCCGAGGCGGTAAACGCACGGGTATTCAGCATGACCATGCTGAGGGTGACGGGTTCGATTCCCGGTCGGTCCAAGATCTTTTCGTAAAGGAAATTTCCTTGACTTCCTTGGGCATAGAGCATCTTCGTGCCTGCCACACGATATACACATGCAAAATGGTCATTGGCAGAGGAAGCTCTCAGTTAATAACTGTGGAAGTGCTCATAGAACACTAAGCTGAGAAGCAGGCTTTGTCCCAGTGAGGACGTTACGCCAAGAAGAGGAGAGAGAGAGAGAGGAGGATATGTCCCAGAATCGTGAAAAGGGTAGCTTAAAACCCGATGAAGGATTACTCCAAAATCATGAGAGAGGTTCCCTCAAAATACTGGGCGGGATGCCAAAGAAACCAGAGATATAGTTTCACAGTATACTGGGAGATAAGTTTCCCTTAGAATCCTGAGAAGAATTCCTCCAGAATCCTTTTAAGTATTCTTCCAGAATTCCCCTAAAGTCCTGGATGGAATCCTTTAGAATGCTAAGAATAATCCTGCCAGAATCCCGAATGAATTTTACGAATGATTCACCCAGAATCCTGAGAGGGATCATAAGAGGGGTTCTTTCAGATTCTTAAGAGAAATATGTATATATAAACCTAAGAAGTATTTTTCCGAAAATCTGATAAGGATTCTTCTTGGAAGGGATTACGAAAACTTCTAGAATGGACTTCCCCAGCATCCTGAGAAGGATTCTCTGGAATTCTGAGAGGTATTTTCACATAAAACAGAAACAATACCGCAGATTCCTGAAAGACATTCCCCCAGAATCTTCGAAACGACTCCCCCAAACTCCTGAAAGGGATTATCCCAGAACTCTGACAGTGATTCTTCTAGAATACTTTAAATCTCAATAGAATCTTTTTTTTTCATGATTACTAAGAGGGACTCTCCCACAATCCTGAAAGTGATTTCTGGGAACAACTGCTCAAGAATATAGAAAGCAGAATTCTACTGGGATTCTCGTAGAATGAAGAGAAGAATTTCTTCCGAACTTTAAATCTATGCGACGGATTCGCCACAACTCTGAGAATGCTGAGTATGATTCATCAAGAAGTTTGAGAAGAGTTCTTGAGAAAGCTAAGAAAGATTTCCTCAGAATTTTGAGTGAGATTCTAAGTGAGGGTCTTCCAGAATGCTTAGTGGAATCAACCCAGATCATCCAGAAATTTCTCAGAATCCTGAACCTTGTGAACCTTCACCCTTGGTAGGGACCCCTGGTAGTAAATAACCCAAAATCTTGAAATGAATTCCATTAGAATCCAAAGATTCCTTAGAATTCTGATAGGCATTCCCATAACACTACTGAGAACAAATTTTGTTTATGATTTCCATTTCAACATTTCTATCCCGAAAGTCCATTGATCTTTTTTTCGATTTATTTGGCAGGATGACAAGGTATTAAATTATATTCTTCGATTTTATTGTACGAGTCGCTTAATTTTTATTTTTTTTTTCGCAATGCGATATCGCTCTGTTTTTCGCCATAAATCATCACAGAAATTTTTGCAGAATATCTGAAAACGGTGTGCTGTTCCTTCTTGTAAATAAATTACTGATTTCTCTTAGAAATGTCGTCAAAATAATCACTTGTATTATCTCTAGTGATTATTGAAATCAACTCCGCAGAAAATTTCGCCTGGACTTAAGAACAAAATATCTCAACGAATATCTTTACGAAATCGTCAACAAATATTTCAAAGATTATCAAAGTCCTGCAGAGGTAAGGGATTGTTTATCCGTTTTCTTTTGAAAATTCTGCGAATTTTCCTCATAATTGAAACGTTAATGTACAAGCAATTCATCAGGGCTGTTGAATATCATATAACAACACAGTATTCTTAAGGGATAACTCCAGAAACATTTAAAAATATTTGCAACAGTTTACATACATATTTCACATATTGTAAAAATGTTGAACATTGCCATAAATTTCAAGAATACTACCAGAACAATCTAGCTTAAAATAAATCATTTTCCTTTAGGAACTTGTCCGGAGTTTCCTACAGGAATACCTCAGATAACTTCTCCTGGGATTCCTCCAGAGATTCATCCAAAGCTTCCTTTACAAATGCCTCCAGTAATTTATTCAAGAATACCTTCAGGGATTCCTCCAGAAAGTGCTCCAGAGATTTCTCCAAGTTTCCTCCCTAGATTCCTTGATTCATACCTTTAGGGGTTTCTCCAGTAATTCGTCCAGAGATTTCCTCACGAGTTTTTCGAATAATTCGTCCAGGGATTCCTCCAGAAATTCCACCAAGGATGCCTCCTGAGATTCCTTTAGGAATTCTTACAGGAATTCCAAAGCTTCCTCCACAAATTCTTCCAAGGCTTTCTTCACGAATTCCTCCAGGAATACCACCTGGGTTTTCCGATTCCTCCATGGATTCTTCTAAGAATTCCGGGGAATTCTCTAGGTACAGGGTGCGGCAGGAAAAAATGCGAAAAGTTCAAGGCACTATTACACGCTAAATATGGGATATATATGACTATTTTTTCATGACAGTGTATCAGTCAATGTCTATATTCTAGTACTGAAAAATAAAAATGAAAACATTTGATGTTTAACACGTGATAATGTAGGCCTAATTAGCGGATATCATTAAACTGCGCGCCCAATGGTCATTAAACAAAATGACTATAACAGTAACAAAATTAGCTCAAATTCGATGAACAACCAGACCACACTGATCCAGAGCCATGTAGTTTCACATAGCAGATGAAATAAGTACATATATTTGATGATATTGTAGAGAAAATCAAAAATTTTGTTTTATCACATGTGAAATTTAGCGACCTGTGCGATTTTCTGCGGTTTGAAAATTCTGGTTGTCTTCATCTTCAGGCGCCGCCCTGTAAAGGTTAGTGACCAAAATGGGAAATTTTTTAATTAACTTTTCAGAAAACTAGCCTATTATAGATCATGGAACGTTGGAACTTAAATTGGTTAATGTCAAATGGACGAAAATGAGGTTTGAAGTTGAAAAACACTTTCGCATTTTTTCCTGCCGCATACTGTATTCCTTCAAGGGTTTCTCCAGGCATTTCGCCAGTGATTACACCAGAAATTCCTACAGGGATTCTTTACATTTTCCTCTAGGGATTCCTCCAAGAGTTCTCGAAGAACTCCAAAGGAGCAATTTCTACAGAAATTACAACAGGAATTCCTGCAGAAATTCTTCTTGTAATTCCTGCAGAGTTTCCTCCAAAAATGCGTCTACGAATTCCTCCAGAAATAGTCTAAAAGCTCTTTCAGGAATGCCTCTAGGAATTCCTCCAAGCATTCCTCTAGCAATTTCTTTGGAAATTTCAACATGAATTCCTTCAGATATTCCTCCAAAAGCTCCGACAGAATTTTGTGCAGGAATGTCTCTAGGAAAACTTCCAGAATTTCCCTTAAAGTTCCTCCAGGAATGCCTCTAGGGAATCCTCCAGAAATTCATCCAGGGACTCCTCCAGGAATACCTCCAGGGTTTCCTCCACAGATTCCTTCATGGATTCTTCTAAGAATTCCGCCAGGGAATTCTCAAGGCATTCCTTCCAGGATTTCTCCAGGCATTTCCCCAGTGATTACACTATAAATTCCTACAGGGATTCTTTACAATTTTCCTCCAAAATTTTCTTCACAAATTCCCCCATGAATTAGTCCAAGAATTCCTTCAAGGTTTCCTCTAGAAGGTTTTCCAGGGATTCTTTCAGGTTTCCTCCCTGGATTTCTTGGTTATTACCTACAGGTTTTCCTTTAGTAATTTCCTACCTTAGATGCCTCCAGAAATTCCACATGGGATTCCTTCAAAAATTCCTCCACGAACTCCTGCATAAATTCCTCCGCTGATTCCTGTAGAGATTCCTCTAGCGATTCCTCTAGGAATTCCATCAGGAATTTTTCTAGGAATCCCTTCATGGAATCCTCCAAGTATTCTTTCAAAGAATGCTCCATGTATTACTTCAGGATCCCTCTAGGCATTCCTTCAGGAATTCCTCTAGGAATTCTTTCAGAGATTTTTTTGGACATTCCTCCTGTTTTTACTCCAGGGATTCTTCCAAGGCTTCCTCCAAATTTGTCCTCACAAGTTCCGCCAGGGATTTTTCCAATAGTTTCTCCAGGGATTGCTTCTAGATTTCTTTCAAGAATTTCTCCAGAATTCCTCCAAGGATTGTAACAGGGATTATTCCATGAATTCCTCCAGAGACTCCAGCAGAGTTAGCTCCAGGGTCTGCTTCAGGATTTTTTTTTCCTGGAATTACAGATGCTCTTCCACGCATTCTTCCAAAGATTCCTAAAAAAATCCTCTAGGAATTATGTTATCTATTTCGCCAGAGGCTCTTCTAGGAATTTCACTAGGGTTTTTTTTTTCAGGGATTCCTCCATGGATTTCCCTAGAGATTCGTCCAGGGATTCCTTCTAATATTTTTCCAGGGAAGTTTTCAGGCATTCCTTCTGAGTTTTCTTCAGGCGATTTCCAGGGATTCTTCCAGAAAGTGCTTTAGAGATTACTAGATTACTTCGGTTATTCCTCCAGAAGAGATTCTTCCAGGAATTTCTTCAAAGAGTCCTCAAGCAACTCCTCCAGAGTTTCCTCCAGGGATAACTCAAAGAACTTCTCTTGGGATTTCTCCAGGAATTCTTTCAGGGATAACTGTGGAAATATGATTTGGAGAAATTCCTCATTGAATCCCTGGAGGAATTCCTAGAAGATTTCCTTGAGAGATCCATGGAAAAATTAGTGAAGGATCCTTGGAGGAGGAATTTCCGTAGAAATATCTGGAGAAATTCCCTTAGAAATCCCAAGACAAACTCCTGGAGGAATTCTTAAAGAAATTCCTATAGAAATCGTCAAAAGAATTCCTGAGGGAACTCCTGAAGTAATCCCTAGGAGAGTTGCTGGAGAAATCTTTTAAGGAATTTCCAGAAGAATGCTTGGAAGAGTTACTGACAAAATCTCTGGAGCAATCTCTGGAGGAATACCTCGAAGCATCACTGTAGAAATTGATGTAGGAATTGCTGAAAAATCACTGTTAAATTTCTGGGGCAATCCTTGCAGGAGCCTTTAGAGAAATTTTCAATGGATTCCTGGGAAGGGAATTTCTTGAAAAATTCGTGCAGGTATTCCTGGAGGAATCTCTTACGGAACTCCTGAAGTAATCCCTAGGAGAGTTGCTGGAGAAATCTTTTAAGGAATTTCCAGAAGAATGCTTGGAAGAGTTACTGACAAAATCTCTGGAGCAATCTCTGGAGGAATACCTCGAAGCATCACTGTAGAAATTGATGTAAGAATTGCTGAAAAATCACTGTTAAATTTCTTTGGCAATCCTTGCAGGAGCCTTTAGAGAAATTTTCAATGGATTCCTGGGAAGGGAATTTCTTGAAAAATTCGTGCAGGTATTCCTGGAGGAATCTCTTACGAAATTTCTGGAGGAATCCTCGAAGGAATTCCTGGAGGAGTCCCTGGATGAATTTCTGGAGGATTCCCTAGAGGCATTCCTGGAGGAACTTTAAGGGAAATTCTGGAAGTTTTCCTAGAGACATTCTTGCATAAAATTCTGCCGGAGCTTTTGGAGGAATATCTGAAGGAATTCATGTTGAAATCTCCAAAGAAATTGCTAGAGGAATGCTTGGAGGAATTCCTAGAGGCATTCCTGAAAGAGCTTTTAGACTATTTCTGGAGGAATCCGTAGACGCATTTTTGGAGGAAATTCTGCAGGAATTACAAGAAGAATTTCTGCAGGAATTCCTGTTGTAATTTCTGTAGAAATTGCTCCTTTGGAGTTCTTCGAGAACTCTTGGAGGAATCCCTAGAGGAAAATGTAAAGAATCCCTGTAGGAATTTCTGGTGTAATCACTGGCGAAATGCCTGGAGAAACCCTTGAAGGAATACCTGGAGAATTCCCCGGAATTCTTAGACGAATCCATGGAGGAATCGGAAAACCCAGGTGGTATTCCTGGAGGAATTCGTGAAGAAAGCCTTGGAAGAATTTGTGGAGGAAGCTTTGGAATTCCTGTAGGAATTCCTAAAGGAATCTCAGGAGGCATCCTTGGTGGAATTTCTGGAGGAATCCCTGGACGAATTATTCGAAAAGCTCGTGAGGAAATCTCTGGACGAATTACTGGAGAAACCCCTAAAGGTATGAATCAAGGAATCTAGGGAGGAAACTTGGAGAAATCTCTGGAGCACTTTCTGGAGGAATCCCTGAAGGTATTCTTGAATAAATTACTGGAGGCATTTGTAAAGGAAACTTTGGATGAATCTCTGGAGGAATCCCAGGAGAAGTTATCTGAGGTATTCCTGTAGGAAACTCCGGACAAGTTCCTAAAGGAATCTCTGAAAGAATTCTTAGAATAATTTCTGTTGGTAAAAAGCTGAAGCAATATTTGGAGCAGCTCGTAGAAAAATCTCTGGAGCAACTCCTGAACGAAATTTTGGAATTTTGAAGTCTTTGAGAAATTACTGAAGCAATTTCTGGAGGAAACTTTGAAAAAATCCCTGGAGAAATCCTTGGGAGAATTTCTGATAGAATCCCTGAAGAAAATCCTGGGGAAATCTTTGAGGAAATTCCTGGAAAATCTCTAAAGGAATTGCTGAAGGAATCCCTGAAGGAATTCCTGGAGGATTGCTTTGTGGAATCCATGGAATACTATCTCTTGAAGGTATTCCTGATCAAATCCCTGGGGGAATTCCCGGAGGAATCCCTTGATAAATTTCTGCAGGAAATTCTGAAGGAATTCCTTGAGCAATCCAAGAATTTCTGGAGAATTTTTTTAGAGAAATTCCTATAGAAATCATCAGAGGAATTTCTGAGCGAACTCCAGAAGGAATCCCTGGAAGAGTTCCTAGAGATATTTTTAAAGGAATTACTTTAAAAATGCCTGCATCAATTACTGACTAAGTCTCTGGAGCAATCCCTGGAGGAATACCTGGACGCATCATTGGAGAAATTGATGTAGGAATTGCTGAAAAAAATACTGTTGAATTTCTGGGGCAATCCTTGCAGAAGTCTGCGATTTCTGAAGAATTCATACAGGTATTCCTGGATAAATCACTTACAAAGTTTCTGGAGGAATACTTGAAGGAATTTCTGGAGGAGTTCCTGGAAGATTTTCTGGCGGATTTCTAGAGGCATTTCTGGAGGAACTTTAAGGGGAATTCTGGAGAAATCCCTAGAAGAATTCCTGCATGAAATTTTGCTGGAACTCCTGGAGGAATCCGTGAAAGAATCCATGTAGTAATCCCTAAAGAAATTGTTGGAGGAATCCTTTGCGGAATTCCTAGAGAATTTCTCGAAGGAATCTTTAAGGGAATTCTGGAGGAATTCCTGGAGGAAGTTTTGCAGGAATTCCTGGAGGAAATTCTGCAGGAATTCCTGGACTAAACCCTGGAGAAAAAAAAAATCTCATAGAATCCCTGGGGAAATTCTTGGAGGAATCTCTAGAGGCATTCCGGGGTAAGCTTTCAGATTCTGGAGGAATCCCTAGACGTATTTCTGGAGAAAATTTTGCAGGAATTTCTGGAGAAAATTCTTCAGGAATTCCTGTAGTAATCCCTAGAGAAATTGCTGGTCCTTTGAAGTCCTTTGAGAAATTCTTGGAGGAATCCCTAGAGGAATCTCTGGAGAAGTTTCTGGGGGAATCTCTGAAGGAAATCTGGAACAATCTCCGAAGTTATTTTAGAGGAATCTCTGAAGGAAGTCCTGGAGCAATCTTTTGGAGGAATCCCTGAAAAAATTTCCGGAGAAACTCTTGTGGGAATTCCTCCAAAGAAGCTAATAAAATTATCCTTAATTGAATTTTTGTAGATACTTTCGGATAAACTTCTGCAGAATTTGTCAAATGATTTCAGAATAAATTGTCTAAAAGCTCTTAAAAAACAAATCCGAAGGATGTTCTGCAAGAAATTCCTAATTCCTTCTACAAGAATTCACAGCTGAACATCCAAATGATTTTCCTGAAAAATGTTTTTTGAAAAGAAATGCTGACGAAACTTCAAATGAACTCACGGAATAATTCTTTGTGGAACCTCTAAAAACCCCTTACAAAAATTCCTAAGTAATTTTTGGATGAATTCTCGAAGAAACTGCTGGAGAAATCGTTGAAGGAACTCCTGTTAGAATTACTGAAAGATCCCCTACAGAAATTTCCAACCATTAGCTACCTCAATTGCGACTGTGAATACTTGAACGAGGTCTAAACCAATGTTCGCAGAGCAGCTCATGAATAAGTTTGGTAAACACTGTCAGTCTATGATCTGCACAAATTCTTCTGAAAGAAATCGAGAAATTTCTGCAGACACTTCATTTAAAACAACCAAAATCAGTAATTTTCCACTTCGAGTTTCTCGAAGTACTCCCAAAATCTTAATTTCATTCAGAAATCCTAAATGAGCATTGCTTAGTTGCTTTTGACCAAAACTACAAGGTCCCGAGTAGAGACAGAGCACAAATTGCTGCGAATATTAATCATGTTTCATGAGATAGATTGAACATGATCGAAGATGCTAGATCCTGCTCTTACCTATTTGTTTGACGAATGAGTTAGAGCAGGAAGCAGCAACTTCGATCAAGATCAACCTATTTCATCAAAAAGAAGTATTGTGATACGAATCAATTACGGCAGACTTCAGTGGGATGGGCACGTAGTGCGAATGTCAAAAGAAAGAATAATAACGAAAACAATATTCAGCATGGAACCAGGTAATGGTCGTTGACTACATGGACGTCTCACACTGGGGCAGGATTGAAAATACATGGAAAAAACCTCTAGCTCGTCGAGATGTCGAGATCGACACTTGGTGTCTTCAGAGAAAATATTTCTATGAACAAGGTCGATATTCTGAACGGTAGCATATTTTTCTTGCGTTATTCGCATAAAAGTCCTATAAGTCATTTTGGCCATCTTTCATTTTAGCGGTATGGTGTCTTCGGCAAAGTTGTTCGGCTATTTATGCTGAAAAAGTTTGCCGAAGACGTCAAATTTCCAAAGCCTACTGTTCTTGAGATATTAATCGTTTTATAAAATACCTATCAAAAATCAAGTTTTTTCATTAAATTATGTTTATAAACGAATTTAACGCCCGTTTTCGAGTTATAATAATGAAAAATACTAAAATAAAACATATATCAAAGAAATAAGTTTAAAACAAACAAAATATGTATTGATTTTTTATAGAAAGTTCCTGAAAATCACGCAAAATGTATATAGGACGTTCTTGCAGTCGGGCAAGTTCGGGCAAGTTCGGGCAAGTTTTTTCATCGGCGATCACCTAACAAATACATAAGCTTTCATGTAAATTTTTTTCACCTACATGATATTTGATGATTTTTTTCAAATAGCGTTCAAAGTTTACTGTTTTGTGTGAATTAGTACAACATTTTGCAGATATTTTACCATGTTGTATGATGCCAAGTGAATTATGAGAAGTATAAATGCAATCTAGTCACAGGTTTAGTTATTTTTAAGCTTCAAACAAATTGTAAAACACAAAAATGTCCTAAACACGCCATTTAGCCTTGGTTTTATCATTATCTTATATAATCTTATTTAATAGAAATATTTTTTGTGTGTTCAATGATCTAAAAACTCACTTTTTTGGCGTTTCGGACATTTTTGTGTTTTACAATTTGTTTGAAGCTTAAAAATAACTAAACCTGTGACTAGATTGCATTTATACTTCTCTTGGTTCACTTGGCATCATACAACATGGTAAAATATCTGCGAAAATGTTGTACTAATTCACACAAAACAGTAAACTTTGAACGCTATTTGAAAAAAAATCATCAAATATCATGTCGGTGAAAAAAATTTACATGAAAGCTTATGTATTTTTAGGTGATCGCCGATGAAAAAACTTGCCCGAACTTGCCCGACTGCAAGAACGTCCTATATACATTTTGCGTGATTTTCAGGAACTTTCTATAAAAAATCAATACATATTTTGTTTTTTCTTTGTAATTTCTTTGATATATGTTTTATTTTAGTATTTTTCATTATTATAACTCGAAAACGGGCATTAAATTCGTTTACAAACTTAATTTAATGAAAAAACTTGATTTTAGATAGGTATTTTATAAAACGATTAATATCTTATGAACAGTAGGCTTTGGAAATTTGACGTCTTCGGCAAACTTTTTTAGCATAAATAGCCGAACAACTTTGCCGAAGACACCATGCCGCAAAAATGAAAGATGGCCAAAATGACTTACAGGACTTTTATGCGAATAACGCAAGAAAAATCTACCGTTCAGAATATCGACCTTTTTCATAGAAATATTTTCTCTTAAGACACCAAGTGTCGATCTCGACATCTCGACGAGCTAGGGGCTGTCCATAAACCACGTGGTCATTTTTTTGGGATTTTTCAAACCCACCCCCCCCCCCCCCCCCCCGTGTGGTCATTTGTCCATACAAAAATTTTAATTTGTCCATACAAAAATTTTAATTTGTCCATACAAAATGATCATTGGTTGAACCTCCCCCCCCCCCCCACCTGGTTTATGGACAGCCCCCTAGAGGTTTTTTCCATGTATTTTCAATCCTGCCCCAGTGTGCGTCTGCGAACGTGCTGGCTACACGTGGTTGAAAAAGACCTGACAATTATTAAATGTTCGGAGAAACAGGAGCAACAGCGTCCAAGACCGACGAAGATTGTGCTGTACTATGCGCTCAAAGCTGGAGTAAAGTTACTTTAAAGCTAACAAGGTTCCTTCCGGGATCACCAGCTCACTATTAAAATCATCGCGAACCTCCAGGTATTGACAACAACAGTTTTATTCTGATGTTTCTCATCCAGAGGATGCTGGAATAATAACACCAATGTGATGTAAAGGGAGGTGAGGTTATCATTTTGTATAATACACAGCAGCTTGCTAGTGTTAGTGCGCTACGTTTGATTTCACATAGCAACCTGTAGCATCTTGACAACGCTTGACGTCATACAGTCAGTTGTTGTGATTTTTCAAAGCCCGCCCAGATTATTTGCTACCCCTACTCTCTACTGTTACTATGGGTGATTTACAGGTTGTTGATCAAACAAAAACACGGGCCAAAATTTTCATTGGTAGGAAAAGACGTTGAAAATCCTAATTTTAAAACATTTCCTTTCATTTTAGGATTACGAAATGCTGTTAGTGATCAATGATAACGGAATGACGAATACTGGGAGCTGTAATATATTCTATTCTTCACGTTGCCGTTGTGCGATGAATGGTTCCACGGAACGCTGATTTCCGTTGTTCTATAGGCAGAAAATTAATCTCCGGGTTTATCGGGATTCGTTCAGTACCCAAAGTATTTTGACCTCATTATTTTCTGAAAATGGATCTTAGAATTGTGTAGTGATTTGTCCAGCCAGAAAGTCATTCTGCTTCCTCTGGAAAAGTAACACCAGATTTTCCGTTGAAGCTATAGGTATATGAGGTGTGTCTGGGCATTTATTCAAAAGCTTTTCTAGATTTTCCCCTCGTATTTTAGTGGGATTCTTTTTTGGAATTTGGGAGGGGGGACTGCAGATTGAATTGTGTGCCCTACAGATCATGAAAGTTACAGTTACAGTTGCATGAAAGTTGATGCTTTCCGATCCCACTCATCGCTATGTGTTGGAACATGTTACATGGCCGTTTGTTATTGAACTTGTATGACGTCACCACTCTTCCCCTCAAAAGTTGTTTACTTATCACTTTTTACTAATACAAGTAAACGACGAGTTCCTCCAGACCTCCTTTATATGACATTGTAATAACACAGCCTAACCAAGCCTCTCGGTTACTATCTACCAGAATCCGACACTCGTCCCGAAATTGTCATGAGCTTCCCAGAATCATCGGGACTACAAAAAGCATTCAACTGATTCAACTGAACACCTTGCCGAACACACAGCGGCGTCGTTCTTTTCACTCATGCGCCAGCGCGCCATGCTGTTGTTGTTCGGCGCGGGGAATCAAGTAGCCGTGTGCGCGAAGTAAACATGACGCTAGTTTCGCTGTCACAGTGGGGTCAAGAGAGCTAAATTCTGATGCACTTGCTGAAGCAAATTTATGATGCAAAACTGTGCATTCAAATCAAAATTGCAGGGAAATGACAAGAGTTAGGAGTTTGGTGTCAAAGAACGAATTGTAGGACATTTCAAGGCGCTTAACTTTGTCTAAGGAAAAAAATAAGTTAATTACGCATTTTTTAGAGTAAATCGACAAAAACAGTTAAAAATTCACTTACTTTTTACTTATTTGCTCTTAAAAAGTGAGTAAGTAACAAAAACTTGCGTGTTCGAAGATGACGTATAATAGCAAATTTCATAATCTTTCGAACGGTGCTGAGAGATCTTGAATAAGTTAAACCGTTTTCATGTTGTTGTCGTTTTATTAAAAGCATTGTCAAAATCGTGAAAAGTTCAATAACTCCGTAATGGTTGAGATTTGACCATACGCGTAGAACAATTTTTTTCATCAAATATCATCCTTAATCACCCCCTGAAATATTCTGGGTAAGGAACCCAACACCCTGTATATCAATTTCAATGATATTTTGGTTATTTTGGAGGAATATGAATGGTACTTTTGTAAAATAGAACAATGTCTTGTCCCTTCACACTTGTTCATTAAAAGTTTAACATAAAAGTCAACGGTTTCGGCAAAAACAGGGGTGTCCATTTCGCCCCGGGTGTCCATTATGCCCCTAATCCCCCTATATCATACATGATTGCAATAAATTTATGAGTTTTTAGATAGTTCTGTGCTACCTTTGGTATTTGATCAGCGTGGTATGGTCCACTGCACGAATTTCTGCTGGCCTGGTAACTCCCACAGAAAATTTCGTGTGAGAGTTAGCAGGCCAGTATAAATTCGTGCAGTAATCCGTTGTAGAATAACGTGAAACGATCAATTATAATGTATAACGATACAAATATTTGATTGTATATGCTACGTTGATACATCTTGAATAAATTGATCAACCGTTTGCAATTTATGAACTGTAGAAACAATGCTTACAGAGCAAATGTTGTTATACGTTATATATACTTTTTTTTGGTTTATGTGATGTTTGTTCGCGTCCAATAAAGGGTCAATTTGAAAAACAATTTCAACCAAATGAAGAAGAAAATATTGCTTCATAATAGTCCAAAAGACATCAAACAGATTTGAAGCATATTTTGAATTCCAAAAATCCGTATTCAAAAGTGTCCAAATTAGCCCCGCGTTTAAAAATCAGCCCCACACGACGGTAGTCATAATTGATAATATGTTCGCCATCATTATATTTCGGCATAGTAAAATTAAACATGGTTGAATTGTTTAATTTACTATCAAATTTTTCTCAGTCTACCTGCATGAGCCAGTGTGAGCTGACGATCGGATGGATGATCGTTGTCGTCGATGCTTCTGCAAGCCGACCAGTGGTGCGCCGACGACTGATTTCGGATGGAATAGGGTAGCGAACCACTTGGGCAGCGGCCGGTATTTTGGGCGCTCTTCGCTATAACTCAGTCAATTTCAAACCAATTGGGTTTTTAAATTAACCCTCTAATGGATACCTGGGGTCCATTGGACCCCAGAGCCACTTTGAAGTGGTCGCAAAAAAGTTTGGATTGACACATCGGTCCCGTTTTCACAGTACCTTCAAACTACACCACTATGAGTTATTTGTGCAAAAATAATAAATATTTCATGGCGTACTATAGATTATTTTTTATGTCAAAGTTGAACCGGGCGATTTTGGTCCCCTGTAGTCCATTGGACCCCATGACACGAATGATTATATCGTTTGATCGTCACTCCCTAGAATAATGCTGTCTTCGACAAAATTGTTCAATAGACCAAGGGCAATCTTGTGACGAACAAATTGAATTGGAATTAGCCCAGTAGGTGGCGCGGCGCTATTGTTTATTCAAATTATGGATTGAAAGTTAAATTTAGCTTGAATATCTTGAGATTCGGAATGTATAGAAAGTTTGTGTCTTCGGCAAAAGTGTTCAATACATCAAGGATTATTTGGTAATGCAAATTATTTTAAAGTTTTTCTGCAAAATGGCGCTAATTAGTTCGTATATGCTCAGCATCCTAGATTACCGAGTGGCAAGCGTCCTCAAATAAGTACGCTTCTTTTGAAGTGAATATCTTGAGAATAACACAGGGTAAATGATGATGGTTGGACCAATTTGGGGTGTTTCAACACGGGACCAAAATTCAAGTTGAGTTTTCCCTATTATTATAATATTTTAATATGTTAATTTCGGTACTGATGGAAAGATCTACTCTTCTAGTTTGTGAAAAGCCCGGAAAAAAACTTACATTTACTTTGAAAAAGTCCATAAAAATAGTTTTATTCAAACAGTAAATTTTGATCTTGGTTGGACCAACGCTGATCATGGTTGGACCAGAAGTCCGATGATGGTTGAACCTACTGGGAGAAATAGTTTGTTCAAAAAGGCATCACATATTAATAAAACAAATAGCTATACAGACTTGTAATGTAAATTGTTAAAACTTGTAAGCAGTTTTTGGAGCGCGTGCATGATTTATTATCTTTGGAGTCGCGTCGGATATGAATTAAATGGCACGAGTGTGAGAGGGATTTTCAGGGTGGTAACAATACTCATATGAAAGAAAACAGAACAAATCCATAATATTTTATGTATGCTTATTTTAAGGAACCAGTTCACAAGATGAAATTATATGAATTGTGTTTAGCGTTCCAAAAAGACATTTACATAGACTGTTCCCGATTTGAAGTCATATTTGGATCGGTTGCCCAGTTTGACTTATAGACCACAAACGGCTCCTCCATGTTGAAGCCTTTGGCAGCTTGGTCGTCCCTCAGACATCCGGTGCTCCTCGGACTCGACGCTTAAATTGTCCTGGGTGGTTGCGCCGCTTAAAAGTACCAGTTTCCGATCAACATCTGTGGATGGTGCTTTATTTCACGGGACAACAACGTCGATGAACTTCAAACAGCGGCAAAACGGTCACTGAATCCTTGACGATGTTTACATAATCCGCATTGAAACACGTAACGACTGGCCCTCCAAGCAAGTCCCTCTCGCGTAGCAATTATAGCCTACAAAGCACTGAAACTCTTCATTAACCGTAATGTCAGTACGCGCGAAAAAAGTAAATAAACAGAGCTAGTCCTAGCAACCAAACATGGTAACGGTTAGGTCCAACCAGAATCATTCGTAGGACTGTCGTGTCCGGACGGACACGCTGGCATTCCAATCCAACCTATTCCGCCGGCCGAAACTGCGCAAACGAGGAAGATTGCACATGACGCAACCTACTCGTGCGAAATACTTTACAAGACTGAAGTTTCATTTCATCTTGATCGTTTGTTACGTTTGCTTTGTTTATCCGGTAGCGCATCACTGCTACTAATGCTATATGCCCTGTTAATCCTTTTCTTGGTATCCCTCTCAATCCCTACATTCTCCCCCTTGCCTACTCTCTCATTATTTTAAAATTTGAAATTTTTCCATCAACAATATTCCCTTCGTTTACGTTTCAATTTATTGTAGCACAAATTACAATGATCTTCGTTCTCAAAACGATATTATCAATAATAACTATCACAATCATCCTCATTTCCAACCACTTTGTTTGTCACTTCTAATACCTTTAGTTTTATTGTTTATCACAGTCATGCCAATCTCTCATCTCTTAACTTTCATCTCTCATTATCACCATCTCTCATCTCTTCTTTATTATTTCTCATCTCTCTTCTCTCATTTCTCATCATAATCATCACCATCTTTCATTTCTTATCACGTATCATCATCGTCTCTCATATCTTCTTCGTTATCTCTCTTCTCTCATCGTAGTCTCTCATCTCTCATCATCATCATCACCATTTCTCATTTCTCATCTTTTATCATTTATTTCTTATCTCTTATCTCTTATTTCTTATCTCTTATGTATAATCTCTCATCTTCCATTTTTGATCTCTCATCATTATCTTTCATCTTTTATTTCTCATCTCTCATCTCTCAACTCTCATCTTTCATCTCTCATCTATCATATCTCATCTTTCATCTCTCCTTTCTTATATCTTATCTTTCATTTTTCATCACTCATCATCATCATCATCTCTTATCACCATCATCTCTTGTCTGTCATCTCCAATCTCTCACTTTTCATATCTTATCTTTCCTCTCTCATCTATCATCATTATCAATCATCAACATCACAATCATCCCTATTTCCAAACACCATCTTCGTCAGTTTTATTACATTTTCTAAGATTTTTTCACATCTTATTTTTTAATAACCTTTACAACAGTAATCCTAATTTTCAGCTCTCATCTTTCATCATCATCTAATTTATCATATCTCATCTCACATCTCTTCATCATAACTATCATCTCTCATCTCTAATCTCCTATCTCTCATTTCTCATCTCTTATCTGTTATCTCTCATCTCTCACCTCCTTTCTCTAATCTCTCATCTCAACTCGCATCTTTCATCTCTCTCCTCTCATCTTTCATCTCTCATCTCGCATTTTTTAGTTTTCATATCTAATCTCATCTATTATCTCTAATCTATCATCATTCATCTCTCATCATCATCATCATCATCGTCTCTCATCTTTCATCACTCCCCTCTCATCTTTTATTTCTCATATCTCACCTTTCATCTCTCATCATTCTTCATCAACATCATCTCTCATCTTTCATATCTGGTCTCCCATCTTTTATCTCTCAGCTCTCATCAACATCATCTCTCATCTTTAGTTTCTTTTTTCTCTCATATCTCATCTCTCATCACCATCATCTATTAAAATCATCATCTCTTATCTCTCTATTACATTTTTCAAGGCATTTGTGCATCTTTTTTATAAACCTTACCACAGTCATGCCAATCTCATCTCTCACCTTTCACCTCTCATCTTTCATCAACATCATCATCATCGTCTTCATCATAATGATCATTATCACCATCTCTCATCACTCATCTCTCTATTCTCTCTCATTGTTGCGGGAGATAGGGAGCAAATAAAGGGCAAACCGGGTTTGACAGCAATCGTATATTGTGGTGCTTCAACTGAAAATATTTTTATAGCTAAGTACACATTTCAAGTTTAAGTAGGTTCATTTTGGTCTTACAATTCGGTAGGCCTTCTTGCCCTTGCTTCCTATGAAAGATTCTGACTTGTACGCAATGTGAGACGTTTTCTTTCAGGTACACGGTCGACGAACTTGGCTGAATCTCGGACTACGGACGTGGACGCGAACTCAACTACGCTACGGAATGAATTATGAGTACATCGGAATTGTTACACGGGATAAAGCACTAACCTAACCTAGACTAACCTCTATGCTGCTAGACGTCTATTGTTGGTTGAGACCAACCCACTTTGTACAATTCGTGCACTCTCTCACTAGACACACTTAATTTTCTCACTGAGGCTCGATATAGAATTAACTTTACTCAAATAATTACACTTTTGGCAAATTAGACAATCTTAACACTATCTTTTAATCATTCACAGGTGAACAATTTCACCTCTGACTCGCTTCGTGTTTGATAATGAAAAGACAAACTGTAACTGCGGTAACCGGAAACACCTTTGACAGGTCATCCGCTTCGCTTTGACACCTGTCACTTGTCTTGCCGCGACGCTCCATCAGTTAGACGCGACGCTTGAGTAACGCTTGGTGACAGGGTTGCTAGCTGGACAGCTTCTGCGGCAACAGTCTCCCCCGGGTGTAGTCCGGAGTTCTCCGGAATTTCACTTACTCCTTGTAGGTCCAGTAGTGCTAACCATAACACCGATTTCAGAGAGCTGTCTCCTAGTTTCCTGGCATTCTGCCGATGTCGATCGTCCGGATTGGAGATCGTGCTAATACTTCGTCCCACTTTCCTTCCGTCACGGCTGGTGTGTTTCCAGCTTCCGACAAACTGGCGCTGAAGAAGCCCCCAAGATTTCCTAAGGTTACCACGACATACTGGCTTTCTAAACTGTGTCTGAACTGCGGCAACGCTTTCTTCATCATGGTATGTCCCAAGCACCTCTGCGTGCTCTGACATGAGTGACAAAAACGTCAGAAGCCTTGAGTGTTCTCTCTTTTGCGCCCCCACGACCAGTCTCTGCAATCCCTCGCTGCCAAGCATTCCCGTTTCAATTGCTTCGATTTCGTTGAGCTCTTTCGTCGGCTTATAGAAAGATTTGTCGGTAGTGCATTTCCGGATATGTAAATTGTACGACTCTTGCTTGTTGCTTCCTCCAGGGCCGTAGACGCACCAACCCAATCTTGTTTTAACAGCAACCGGTGCTGTCTCAACACCCTCACGAACTTCGAGCGGTAACGCCAGTCGCAAGTTATCCACTCCAATAAGGATCTTCGGTACTGCATCTCGGTAGCTGGTGATCGGATTGCCCTGAAGGTGCTTGTGCTTCCTAACAGCTTCTTCCATAATAAAGCTTTGACGAGGAAGACCGAGGCTACTGACTGTTCTAGCATTCAGCAACTTATGCGACTTACTTTGACCAATCCCAGCAATATCGACAGTAATTTGATGTGAGTCCTTCTCCACGCGTGTCGTGTTTCCCGTCCAGCGTAGCCGTAGCGGTTGAGGAATTCCCTGTACGCCCAGCGAAGTTGCCAAATCGCTTTCTATCAAAGTCAGATCGGAACCTTCGTCGAGGAAAGCGAAAGTATCGATCGAACCTTTTCTTCCGTGCAGAGTCACTGGAATAATTCGAAACAGTGTCGAGGAGGTCAACAGACGGTGAGTATGGTTTTCAGCTACTTGAATCCCTGGGGCATACTGCTTTGATTATTCTTTGAATGAATGAAGAAGTTGGTGATGATTGTACTGACAGCCATCAATATCGCACACCTTTTGAGCTGGGCATGCTTTTCGTCCATGACTAAAGAGGCAACTCCGACATACATCTAGCTCACGAACTCTTCGCCAACGATCATCTACGTTCAGCCGCAGAAACGCATTGCAATCTCGCAATCGGTGACCGCTTTCGTCGCAGTGTGCGCAATTGATCTGCTTTGGCCCCTCACGTATCAACTGTTCAGTGTAAACATCTGTTTCGGTTGCATGAGAGTTGATGAGTCCTTTGTTTCTTGGAGCGCTGTTCCGTTTTACCTCTGGCTCGAAGTCTACCACACTGATCGCATCCCGGACTACTGACGTCATATAATCGCCAAAGATTTTTAAATCAGCGTGCTGGAATCCTCGTTTGTAGCCCGCCCACATCATACGCTGATCAGCAGGAAGTTTCGCGACGAGCTCCTGCAGCAGTGACGGGTTTGATAAGTGAGCGCGTTCATTCGCAGCTTCGATATGGTCACACAGCGCCTGGACTGCCATCCCGAAGTCAATGAGTCCTTCCAGCCTATCGGACCTTGGAGCTGGAATTTCTCGCACCTTACGAAGCAGGGCGTTGATCAACAACTCTGGGCGTCCAAATCGCAAACGAAGAGTCTCGATTACCTGCGGCACCGCTGCTGGCAACACCAACCGACTGCGTACCGTTTCGAGGGCAGGTCCAGATAAGCACCGCTGAAGACGAAGCATGTTTTCACCATCTGAGAAACCGCACGCCTCTGTCGTGTACCGAAAATTCGAAATAAAGATCGGCCACTCAGCTGGGTCGCCACTGAAACGAGGAAGCTCCTTAGCTAAGGACTGTCTTGCTGCGAGGTGCTGCTGTGTGAGACGAACTGGTTCGGGTTGGGAGATGGCTGGGTGTTGTAGGTAACTTGCTTGTTCATGAGGGGGCAGAGACGACTCAACTGCACGCGGATAGGGATGACGCGTTATCAAATTGGTTGAGAGAGGCTGACGTTGAATGTCGGGAAGTTCGACATCACTCGAGTGCGCGAGGAAATTTCGCAGCTGATCTCGAGAATTAGTGGGAGGCGAGCAAATTTCATTGGGGCGCGCGAAGGATCGCAGCTGCTCTCGGGCAATCGAATTAGTGGTCGTGGGGTCAGGAACGATTTTGATCGTATTTTCAATTGTGTGACTCAAGGCTTGACGCTTACCTGGGGGTTCCATATCGTTCGGATGCATTTCAGCTGATTCGACTGCTCGACTTACCGAGGAATGGCCAATTCGGTTTACCGGATGCTTCAATGGCCAGATTTCGTCCGGCGATGTGTTTCCTCCTACTGCTCCTGCGCCGGATTGATAATCGGAATGCTTCCGATCTTCTTTGATGACCGTACGTGATGATTGATTTACCTTTGGGATGGTTCCGGTCTGAATCACGACGCGCGACATACTCGCTGCTGACTGTGGTGGCTTTTCCTTCATCGGTTTGTCTTCATCCGATCGTTGAAGTGGCTCATTGGCTGCCGCTGCGGTCTGGAACCCTTCCAGAAGTTTGCGACACAATTCCAACTGTGAATGTAGCTCGGTCAACTGTTCAGGTGTTGGATCGGCGCGATTTTCGCAAAGCTCAATCCGGTTCCTGAGTTCTGACAGAGCAGTCCTGGGATCTTTCCTCGCCCACTGTGAGCGCACAGTGTTCGGGTTCAATGTTGTGTGGGGAATAGACGCCATACAAGGTGCCGTCGCAGTGGTAGGTGCACCTACGGGAGCACCGGGAGGCGGTGCTGCTCATCCAAATGGCGACGTTGCAACTGCACTTCCACTCGAGCACGCTCCAACTGTTGTCGTTCCACCAGTTGGCCCAGGCAGACGGAGAACGTTGAAGTCGAACTGGAGCGACTTGTGCCAGTTTGCACTGATATGACGTCATCAGTTTGCTGGGCAGTGCAGTCGCCACTTACAAAAGATCTCCCTGCGACGCTCGCATTTACTGCAGCGCACGAATAATGCTTCCAGACATCGCAATGGTCGCACTGGACCATGTCCTCTGCACTATCCGGACGTTGGCAGGCCGCACAACTGGATTCCTCCACATGTCCTTCAGTTGCCCTTGAAGTCCGGTTGTCGTCCATCTTGGCGCGAATTTTGAAGATTGTTGCGGGAGATAGGGAGCAAATAAAGGGCAAACCGGGTTTGACAGCAATCGTATATTGTGGTGCTTCAACTGAAAATATTTTTATAGCTAAGTACACATTTCAAGTTTAAGTAAGTTCATTTTGGTCTTACAATTCGGTAGGCCTTCTTGCCCTTGCTTCCTATGAAAGATTCTGACTTGTACGCAATGTGAGACGTTTTCTTTCAGGTACACGGTCGACGAACTTGGCTGAATCTCGGACTACGGACGTGGACGCGAACTCAACTACGCTACGGAATGAATTATGAGTACATCGGAATTGTTACACGGGATAAAGCACTAACCTAACCTAGACTAACCTCTATGCTGCTAGACGTCTATTGTTGGTTGAGACCAACCCACTTTGTACAATTCGTGCACTCTCTCACTAGACACACTTAATTTTCTCACTGAGGCTCGATATAGAATTAACTTTACTCAAATAATTACACTTTTGGCAAATTAGACAATCTTAACACTATCTTTTAATCATTCACAGGTGAACAATTTCACCTCTGACTCGCTTCATTATCAAACGAAAAGACAAACTGTAACTGCGGTAACCGGAAACACCTTTGACAGGTCATCCGCTCGCTTTGACACCTGTCACTTGTCTTGCCGCGACGCTCCATCAGTTAGACGCGACGCTTGAGTAACGCTTGGTGACAGGGTTGCCAGCTGGACAGCTTCTGCGGCAACACTCATCTTCATCGTCATCTCCCATCTCTCATCTTTCATTTTTCATTTTTCATCTCTCTCTCTCTCTCTCTCTCTCTCTCTCTCTCTCTCTCTCTCTCTTGGCGTAACGTCCTCACTGGGACAAAGCCTGCTTCTCAGCTTAGTATTCTATGAGCACTTCCACAGTTATTAACTGAGAGCTGCCTCTGCCAATGATCATTTTGCATGTGTAAATCGTGTGGCAGGCACGAAGATACTCTATGCCCAAGGAAGTCAAGGAAATTTCCTTTACGAAAAGATCCTGGATCGACCGGGAATCGAACCCGTCACCCTCAGCATGGTTTACCGCCTCGGCTATATGGGCCCATTTTTCATTTTTCATCTCTCATCTTTTCTCATCTCCCATCTTTCATCTCTCATATCTTATCATCATCTATCATCTTTCATATCTCATCTCCCATCTTTCATCCCTCATCTCTCATCATCATCTCTCACCTTTCTTCTTTCCTCTCTCATATCATCTCTTTTCTGTCATCTCTCATCACCATCATCATGATCATCAACATCTCTTATACCGTGTATGCACCAAACTTTGCGCAGTAAAGAAAAATCAAATTTCTAATCGTTATAAAAATACAAATAAACAAATAATATCATGAACAACTTGCTCATACGATAGACTAATGATCCTTCTTTGAGTCTGCAATATTTAAAAAATCATAATATGAACCAAAAAATACTTAAAATAGAAAAACTATTTCATTGCCTTGTTCCTAACTTTGCGCACAAAATCTTCGATTGTTCCTAACTTTGCGCATGGTGTGCCTAACTTTGCGCATGCTATGGATTGCTTGAAAAAGTAATCAAAATAGTTATTTATGCAACGAGTTGTAAAATGATGATTTTTACAGCACGAGTCGTACATTTATCCAACGAGGCTTGCCAAGTTGGATAAATACGAAGAGTGCTGTAAAATCGAGTTTTGCAACGAGTTGCATACAACATTTTTTGCAATGACCAAAAATATTCACTAGAATATGATCATTTCCATCAGTATCATTGTGCTTCTCGGTGGTTGAATGGGAACGACCCAAGAACGACCACGTGCTCCATCACGAAATCTGAATCAAGCAAGCCGTGCTATAATCGTCACAGGTTTTCAAGCTCTTACTGTGGTAACACAAGTTGTCAATCAAAAAAATGCATTATGATTCATAATGATACCCAAATGAGATGCATTATGAACCATAATGCATTTGTTTGGATAGTACGGAAAAGTAGGCCATTAGGATATTGAAACGGCAAGTATAAAATGAATTTTATAGTGCCAAATTGCAAAAATACTATTATTTAATGTTTCCCCATTGAACTAAAGTTATTCAGGTAGTGTGCTCTTAACTGATCTTTATTGAAATACTTTGCGACGGAGGCCTATGGCAGCTCTTGAATTCGTCTGCGGTTCGTACTAGGCACCTACCCTGTGAACAATCCAAAATTCCAGTGGGTAGAGATCAAAGGTAAAAGCTTCCTGATAAATGGAGTGATCGTTACGGATAGGCACAATAAGGGATCATTTAAATATGACGTCCATCTTTGATGGGAGGGGGGTGGGGTTGGAGTTGTCTGAAAAAGTGTTATATGCCATGTATTAGGTATAGGTACTATGAAGCGTGACGGGGTAACCCGGGGGAGGAGGGGGTTCTAAAATTCAAAAAAATGGTGGACGTCATATTTGAATCGTCCCTAACATTGACCGCCGTCAAAGTCAAATGAAGGACTGTTCACAAATTACGTAACATTGTAGACAGACCAAGAGTGCCTGCCATAGTGCTACGGTTCATACAATTTTCTACTAATTTCCATACAAACTTTGCTACATGGTGGAGGCAGGCTTGAAATTGTCAATACAATTGTTACATAATATTTAAATGGTTCATAAGTCATGTATTCACGTTCATCATGCATTTACTGAAAGTGCGCAAAAATTAGGAACACAGTGCAAATATTGGTTCCAAACATTGCGCACCACTACTTACTAGTTAAATTAAAAAAAATATTACGAACTGTGATTGATATTACTAGAATATCATCTTTTTCGTCAATTAACTGCAAAATTAATCATCGTTGCACAGTTTTATCGAGGAAAATGTTGATTTTTAGTAGAGTTACTTCTTCGCAGCCGTGTTAAGGCGAGGCAAATTTTGACGTTTTTGTGTATTTTTTGTTTATTATTCAACATAAACAAAGATTTTATGGTAATATAATTTTCGTCACATAATGTTTATGTTTACACAATGCTAGTGCAATTATTAAACTGGTGAAAATATTGACATTTAGTTAGTTAGCTCACCCACTCGGGGGAATTCGCTTTTTTATGGCTTACCCTCTCGGGGGAATTCACCATCGGCTTACCCTCTCGGGGGAATTCACCGTTAGCTTACCCTCTCGGGGGAATTCGCTTTTTTATGGCTTACCCTCTCGGGGGAATTCACCATCGGCTTACCCTCTCGGGGGAATTCACCGTTAGCTTACCCTCTCGGGGGAATTCGCTTTTTTTATGGCTTACCCTCTCAGGGGAATCACCACTGGCTTACCCTCTCGGGGGAATTCACCGTTAGCTTACCCTCTCGGGGGAATTCGCTTTTTTATGGCTTACCCTCTCGGGGGAATTCACCATCGGCTTACCCTCTCGGGGGAATTCACCGTTAGCTAACCCTCTCGGGGGAATTCGCTTTTTTATGGCTTACCCTCTCGGGGGAATTCACCATCGGCTTACCCTCTCGGGGGAATTCACCGTTAGCTTACCCTTTCGGGGGAATTCGATTTTTTTATGGCTTACCCTCTCGGGGGAATTCACCATCGGCTTACCCTCTCGGGGGAATTCACCGCTAGCTCCCCCCTCTCGGGGGAAATTGCTTTTCACTATGGCTTACCTTCTCAGGGGAATTCGTCATTGGATTACCTTCTTCTTCTTCAAATTGTAGTTTTTCTCGCTAGCTGCACCTGAAAAAATCTGACGACTCCTCAACGAGCCTTAAAAATGTGATGACTCCTCAATGTGGTTTCAATTCCTACTGGAATCCGAACAGTAACCAAATTATTGTATTTATTTCAGCAAAGCGAAACAAACATTTTTCAAGTACCAGACATGGACTCTGGAATCGAAACTGGAACACAGAAACAATTAGTTCTTACACAATTAGCTTTCTTCTTGTGTCAAGAAAAAACAACTGCAACGGCCACTCAGAGCTCATCCAAAGACAAAAGCCACACATAAACCCCACGCATAGAACAACGCCGAATGTCAAATGGTATTTTCCGTTCGCAGCTCCGATGCACACCAAGAAATGTAGACCTTGCCCGTTCTAAGCTTGCCACCACCTCTGCTTGCCTTCAAATCGATGGCATGTGTCACAAAAACCCAAATAAACAACCCTACAATCGTTGCTTCACCTCGAAGTTTCCCCGTTGATCCAGTTGACTAACAAAAGCACAGCACAAACACTCTCGCAACACATAATCAAGCCACGCGAGGCCCCACCGATGCGACGCGATGAAAAATGCTCATCCTGCACAAAATTGCTGCCAGATGCCACCGCAATGGGAGGAAACGCGCAAATCCTTAATTTATTCATTTTACCTGCTGGGAGCTTACCTACCGGCTGTGCCATTATTGTCGTGTCCGGACGGACACGGTGGCATTCCAATCCAACCTATTCCGCCGGCCGAAACTGCGCAAACGAGGAAGATTGCACATGACGCAACCTACTCGTGCGAAATACTTTACAAGACTGAAGTTTCATTTCATCTTGATCGTTTGTTACGTTTGCTTTGTTTATCCGGTAGCGCATCACTGCTACTAATGCTATATGCCCTGTTAATCCTTTTCTTGGTATCCCTCTCAATCCCTACAAGGACCAACCATGATCATAATCATAATCATAATTAAAAAGATTTTTCAGAGAAAAACTATGAAATAATGATTCCCTAACGTAAATTTCACATGTTTTCGCAATAGTAAAATGCATAAAGTTCATGGATTTGTAACAGAATATGTATTTTATTGAGGGTACAAAATTCGTTATTTTGGTGTCCCCACACTACTTAGAGTTAGACTTTCTAAAACCTACATTTTTAAATAGATATGAAGGTGAATTAACAAAAAAATCAAAGTGTATTGAATGAATAAAAAGTTATTTTTTGACATTAGTGAGTTATTACTTCAAGTTTTTAAGAAAATGTTGGCATAATCGACTAATTTCCAAATTGGTCCAACCATGATCAGTTTTTGGACTGGTCCAACCATCATCAATTACCCTAATTACATTCTGTTCACAATTGACTCACCCGGATACCTCCAGGAATTCCTCCCAAAATTTCTGAAGGAACTCCTACCAGGATTCTTCCAGAAATTAATACAGGGATTCTTTCAGTAATTCTTCCCGAGGTTCCTCTACGATTTCATCTGGGAAATCCACTCAAAAGCCCTCCGGAAATGACTCACAAAACTACATCAGGAATTCCACCAGGGATTCAACTAGGAATTCGTAAAAGGGTTCTTCCACAAATGCTTTCCGAGATTCCTCCACGAAATCGTCCCAGAATTTCTTCAGGAATTTGTCTCCGAATTGCTCCCGGGTTTTCTCCAGAATTTCCTCCCGGGTTTCCTGCATGAGTTTTTCTAGGAAATCCACTTGAAATTCCTCCTGGGATTTCTTCAGGAAATCTCCGGGGGTTGCTTCAGGAATTCCTCCTGGGATTTCTCCAGGAATTCTTACTGGCATTTCTCAACGAATTTCTCCCGGGATTCCTCCAAGAATTCTTCCTGGCATTCCTCCGGGAATTCCTCTCGGGATTCTTTCAGGAATTTCTCCCGGGATTCTCCAGAAATTTCTCCCGGGATTCCTCTAGGAGTTGCTTTCGAGATTCCCCTAGGAATTTCTTCCAGGATTCCTCCAGGAACTCCTCACGGGATTCCTCCAGGAATTTCTCTCCAGGAGTTCCTCCCGGTTACGGGAAGGAAACGTTCAAATTTACATTCCATTTTATTCGATTTTTCATGAAAATATATTTTGTATCACAGAGAACAGACATCCAAGCCTATAGAAAATTGTCTCGAAAGCTGTGCAAGGATTTATTTTTTTAGCGTTGACAACACTAGCGTCACCTATGCGGCAAGTTGCTACAATTAGTGGTGAGTACGCATATCTACATAAGTTTTATATTCACCACCGACAACAGCGTGGTTAGTACGCATATCCACATGAGTTTTATATTCACCACCGACAATAGCGTGGGAACATTGGGATAGCAGCGCCACCACGATGTTGCCACTTGTGCTGCTATTTCAAATGAACGTTTAATTCCTTACACAGTTTTGAAACTGAGCTTGGATGTCTGATCTCTGTGCTGTGGAAAATTGTGTAGATTATGATCAAAGTATAACTGTATATATCCCATAGTCTGTAATATAGACACTATAGATTCCATATGCTTTCCAAGGTGCAAGTAAGGGGCCGTCCATAGATGAAGTGGCATTTTAGGGTGGTGGGGAGAGTCCCTGAGTATGCTACGAGCCATGTATTAGGTATGGGAAAATAGGGGGAGAAGGGGGGTGTCAAAAATCGTAAAGAAAATGCTACGCCATTTATGGATGGCCCCTAACCATGCGATCTGTCAATTCGTTTAGCGAAACGAGATTTACTGTACGATAACGACTGTGGGTTGTGTGACGTCATTTTCTATTAGTACACACTAAATTCACTATAAAACACTCTAAAATTGCGAAATTCAAATATTTCTCCCCAAGTCTGTAGATTCTATAGTGTCTATATTCGGTAGGTCCATGTCTTGCCAAATAACAGCTGTAGACACCATCTCTATAAATAATAAGCATCCCGCACCAGCATCTCCCAATAGGAGAGTTCGTATCAAATGGCTCATCAACTGAACATTTTTGACCTACCCAACAACTAAGACACCATTTTTCTAAGAAATCAGGATCATGAGATATTATGAGATAAAAAATTTGCATGCTACCTAGCACTGCCTAGTGGTGGAATATCGAATCAAACGGTCCATAATCTATAAGTTCTTGACCAACCAAACAACTTTGCCGAAGACATCAACTATATAAGTAATCTGGATCCTGAGATATATGAGATTTAAATTTTAATAGTGTTACGTCTGTTTGTCTCTGATTCCTCTTGGGTTTATTCAAATATTACGAAACGCAAAATTTGACAACTTAAGGGCTCCTCCCTTCTCCGTGCAACAACTTTTGTATGGAATATTTTGAATGAAACGTAACACAGCGCTAGACCACCTCCCACTCCTTTGCGTTACGTAATATTTGAATGACCCCTTTTGACCCGCTGGACATATATGTCTACTCATCTACAGCAGTGCGATTTACCCTATTGTTTCGGTACGTCTTGTCCTTGTCCGCTTGTTTAGGTACGTTATATCCTGTAGATCGGGGACATTTTTCAATGCTCACTAGCACCACCTAGCGGAAACTTATTTGGGTGGTGTTAGTGGAAGGGTAAACTCCAAAGGATACGCTTGGTTAACGTTCAGGCACACCATTGTTAGACTGCTTCGAATCAGTTGTCTGCCCAATTCATCCTGGTTTCCTCGTCATCTTGTTGGCATTTGGTAGAATTACTAGATTCTTCGGTTGATAATCTGAAATATAAAATAATATTACCATCGCACGTCAAATAAGCTACATATTAGTGATACGCTCGCCACAGTTACATATTTTTAAAATATTATTTATATCGTACGATACAGTTACCTGAATCCTGCTGAAACAAAATGTAAAATGAAGATTATATCATTTGCTCTGTCACACTCGCTATAATTTTTTGTCGGAGCTATGAGTCAAAACAAACAATCGCAAGCTGGATACCGTCAAAACAACAACAATAGAAGCAACGAATTGCAACTGGATGTTTTGAGGAAGGAGATACATCGTATGATCTCCACTTTAACGGAGAGGCTGGAAGCATCCCTCGATTCCTACGTGAAAACTCTTGACGACCGTATTGTATGTCTGCAACGACACATCGATGCCCTGAAGAAGGATTACAACGATAGTGTGACCAATCTTACCAAGACAGTGAATGACGTTCGTTCTGCTCATCTAACCAAATTGCAGCAGTTGGATCGATTGGAGACAGCACATGATCTTGTTATTACGGGCATTCCATATCGACGAAATGAAGATTTACTTCACATCTACCACAGTATTGCTCGCAGTATAGGCGTCGGTGAAACAGAGACGATGGTTCATCTAAGGAGGCTATCCAGATACCCTCTACGGCTTGGTTCTTCACCTCCAATCCTTTGCCAATTCGCATTCCGCGAAACACGAAACGACTTCTTCAAAAAGTACCTGCATCGTCGATCTTTGGCACTTGATCACATTGGCTTTGGGAGCAATGATCGCATCTACGTGAATGCGTACTGTTACCACTAACCAGGCGAATACTGAACGCTGCCATCCAGCTCCGGAATGAGGGACGAATACACAGAGTATTCACAAGGAATGGATTAGTTTCTGTTATGATCAACAAGACAACCGATGCCGTCGTAGTAGATCGTCTCGATAAATTGATACTGCTCAGTACTTACCTATCCAAATAGTTTTCTCTCTCCTTTACTTTTTATCCATGATTCACCTCCTTATTGTCCTATGAATCCATCCGCTCCTAAAAGCTATACATTTGATTTTTTTTTTACCCTTCCTGGCTAGATCACTATACTCCTTGATTCCTATCCCACATTATCCGTGATTTCTTCCTGAAAGTTTTTGCTGTTGGGGTTGCTGCTGGACTTCGAGGTTGCTGCTGTTGCTGTTGGGTACCTGCTGCTACTGCTGTTGCTTAAATTGCTGTTTGAAACTGTTGTTGTTGTTGGAATATGGCCTATTTCCTATCATTTGCCATTTATCTGCACTACAGAATGTTATGTTATTTTGATAAAAATGTTAGTTTATAATATTAGTCTATGGTTCCTGGTAGCTTTAACTTTTTCATGTTGTGCGTGTTGGGAGGATGATGTTCGCTTGATCCAAGCTTCTCTCATTTACAATGCTGGCTGACGTTAACAGTGCCAATGCTTCCACTCTTATTCCCAGGGCTGTTTTGAGGTCTGCTTTAGATTCTAAATGTTTGAATATTGGTCACATTAACGTGCAAAGTTTGACGTCTCGACGATACACAAAATTCAATGAGCTTAAACTAAATTTCCTAGATTGCAAGTTGGACATAATCTGTATGACAGAGACTTGGTTGGACGCTTCTATTGAAAGCAAAAGCATTGCTTTTGAAGGCTATAATATTTACAGAAATGATCGTAACCGCCATGGAGGAGGAATTTGCGTATATGTTCGAAAAAACCTAGTTTGTCGAATTTTAAGAACGTCAGCTATTCAGGACAGCGACGTTCGAACGACTGAGTTCATGTGCTTCGACATTTTTAGTGGCACTGAGCGTTTTATGCTAGGAGTATATTACAATCCTCCTGAGGTAGATTGCTCAAATACTCTACTTCACCATTTAGATGAATTCACTGTAAAATACGAAAGTACCTTTTTCATTGGTGACTTTAATACTGACCTGCTGAAGAGAAGCAGTAGGCAACAACGGTTTAACAATACTATCTCTAGCATGTCATATGTTTGCATAAACAGTGAACCCACCTTTTTTCATCAAACGGGATGCTCTTTGTTAGATCTTTGTTTAACGGATTCTCCGAGTAAAGTGCTTAAGCATGATCAAATATCTATGCCTGGTGTATCGCACCACGATATGATATTTGTGTCGCTGAAAATAGATTCTTCTAAAGAAAATACGGATATGTTCTATCGCGACTACGCTCATTTTGATGCACATGCTATGCAAGATGCATTTAACAGAATAAACTGGAATGATTATTTATCACTCAGCGATCCTGATCTACTACTAGAATTTCTGAATGAGAAACTGATATTTTTACATGATACTTTCATACCCTTAAGGAAAGTGAAAGCAAAGAAGAATCCGTGGTTCAACATTGATATTGAGCGAGCAATTATCTCTAGGAATATTGCTTATAAGAATTGGCTGCAGGACAAAACAACTACTAACTCTATGCAATACAAAAGAGCTAGAAATAGAGTAACTTTTATGATAAGAAGTGCTAAAGAAGATTATGAGAAACGTTCGATAAATACAAATCTACCTAATAAACAATTGTGGAGTAATGTAAGGAAACTTGGGATTTCAAAAGACAAAACATATGACAATGTTTGTGATGCGTCTTCAAACGAAATTAATAGTTATTTTTCTTCCAATTTTACCTCAGATAGTCATCCTATGCAAAACTATGCTATAAACCCTCATGGATTTATTTTTCATGAGGTTGAAGATACTGATATTGTAAATGCTGTGTTCGACATCAAGTCTAATGCTATGGGACTAGATAACATTTCAATCAAGTTTATTAAGATTATTTTACCGCTAGCAATTTCTCTATTCAAATATTTGTTCAACAAAATCATTGCTACGTCCAAATTTCCAGCTAAATGGAAACAAGTGAAGGTTATTCCCATTAAAAAAGAGAATAATTGTTCTGATGTGTCTAATCTTAGACCGATCAGTTTATTGTATTCGCTTTCCAAAGTGCTCGAAAAATTGTTGAAACGCCAGATGTGCGCCTTCATAAGTAGGATGAATTTTTTGAATCAGTTTCAATCTGGTTTTAGGAAACAGCACAGTACAACTACTGCTCTATTAAAAGTACATGACGATATTGCTCAAGCAATCGATAGAAAAGGAATAGCTATACTACTATTAATTGACTTCGCAAAAGCCTTTGATCGTGTGTCTCATCGCAAATTGCTTAACAAATTATCATCCACATTCGTCTTTTCAAGCACAGCTGTTCAATTAATCAAATCCTATTTAACTGGTCGATCCCAGACTGTTTTTCATAATAGAGAATTTTCGTCTTTCGGTGAAATCAAATCTGGCGTACCACAAGGTTTGATTCTGGGGCCATTGTTATTTTCTCTCTTCATTAATGATTTGCCATCAGTTTTGGAGTATTGCTCTATACACCTTTTTGCAGACGACGTGCAAATTTATCTATGCAGTTATAAAAACATAAACATTAATGAAATGGCAAGAAAGATAAATTCTGATTTACAAAAACTACTCGAATGGTCCAGAAGAAACCTATTAATGGTGAATCCAGCTAAAACAAAAGCAATGCTAATCAACAGATCGCGTTTCTCACCCCGAACTCCAGACTTATTTCTAGGTAATGAAATGATAGAGTTTGTTGAACAAGCTTCGAATCTTGGTATGATTTTTACATCCAACCTGTCATGGGATCCGCAGGTAAACCAACAATGTAGAAAAATATATTACGCCTTAAAACAATTGAATCTAACAACTAGGCATCTCGATATCCAAACTAAGATTAAACTTTTCAAAACGCTTATACAGGGGGTGGCCAAAATGTTTGGGATAGGCAACTTTTTTTCTCCCACAAAAAAGTTCAACATGCTGTAACTTTTCATAGAGTGCATCAAAAAATCTCAAATTTTGACTGTTTATCAACCTGTTATATGTGCATCATTGGTACAAATTTGGGCTCGATTGAATAATTTTTCGCGAAGTTAGAACCGTTCGGGTAAAACACTATTTTTTAGACAACTCATATTTGAGCTGTCATATCTCGGAAACCAGTGAACCGAATTGAATGAATTTTTTAACGTTCATCAACAATATATTGATACTTAATACAACGATATAAAATGTAACATTTTCTCATGGCGAATTAAGTTATATTGGGTTGAAATTTTTACTCATATAGAGGAAAATAAGTCAAACTTACAAAACCACACAAAAAATACTAAATGTGTTCTTCCTTTATTCTAAATAGGCTCCACTATATCTGATTAAAGATAACTTGAAAACGGAAGTGGAAAATCGTTGGACATCAACACTATAATTTATTGACATTGACTTAAAAAAAATACATTTTTTCGAGAAAAATCCAGAAAGTGTCAATCTTTGATAACTTTTTTCAAAGTTCAAAAAGTTTTTATGTTTTAATATTTTGTGATGCGTTTGTATATTGTTAGTGTACGTTCAAAATTTCATTCAATTCGGTTTACTGGTTTCCGAGATATGACAGCTCAAAAATGAGATGTCTAAAAAATAGTGTTTTACTCGAATATTTCTAACTTTGCGAAAGATTAATCAATCGAGCCCAAATTTGTACCAATGATGCGCATATAATAGGTTGACAAACAGTCAAAATTTGAGATTTTTTGATGCACTCTATGAAAAGTTATAGCATGTTGAACTTTTTTGTGAGAGAAAAAAAGTTGCCTATCCCAAACATTTTGGCCATCCCCTGTATTACCTCATTTTATTTTCTGTGATTTTATTTACAGTAATGCGTCCTTGGCTATAATGAACAGATTGAGATTAGCTCTGAATAGATGTGTACGTTATGTTTATAACCTCTCAAGATTTTCAAGAGTTACACATTTGCATAAAACATTACTTGGTTGTTCATTTTGGAGATTCTTTGAATATAGATTATGTCTAAACTTTAATAGGATAATAAGTTCTGAGACTCCAAGCTATTTATTCTCTAAAATAACTCGAATGCGATTACCGCGCACTATGAATTATAGTATTCCTCATCATAACTCTGTGTATTATGGCCAATCGTATTTTGTGAGAAGCATTGTACATTGGAATGCGTTACCCATCAGTATTAAATTGTGTACTTCTCTTACTGGATTCAAGCGGGATCTTCTCTCCACATTCTGCAACATGAATTAGATAGTGTATAAACGGAACCTTCAGGAACAAGTTAAAGTAGTGTACCATTAAGAAATGAATTATGTAATATTCCATTTGAAATCATTTTGTGGCAACAAAAAAAGACGAAGACTTACGTCACAAGAATTATTATGAGTAAATAAATAAATAAATAAATAAATATAATGTTAATTAGCAGTACCGTAATCCGGGGTAACATTGATCAGAATTTTCTATTTTTCTTGAATAATTCTCTTGTTAAAGCAAACGTTACATGTTTTATATTTTTAAAACAAGTACTGGCCCTCTGAGTATGTGTTAAGCTACTTGAAAAAGTATTGTAAAACTTTAAAACATGTTTAAATAGGTTTTTGAATCTAATTTTTTAATATGTTGTTTGGGATAAGATTGATCATGTCAGTGATCAATGTTCATTTGTGTTGAAAATGCCCTTACTACTAAATTCGGGGTCGCTGATTTCGAATATGTAGTCACAATTCTTACAAATTATGTACTTTTCAAGTTATTTTAGGATTAAAATTCTCTAAACCACGAATAACGCCTAAAGGTAGGCAATGGCTTAAGGAATTGATAGCCGATTGTTGGCGCATCACATCAACGGCGTCACCCTGGCACCCTAAGCAGCATCATCGGCGCAGCGGTGTGCATTCAATTTGTGTCGTTTTGTCTCCGCTTTCTGCTGCTGCTAGTAGCAATCAGCCCAACGGCATTATCATTGCCATTCTGGGCTGCGTGTTGCTAGCATTTAGCGCATTGCACCTTTGTGCACATGGTTGTATTCAATTGTCCGTACTATCGCTGCCGCCTATAAAAGCGGCTGCTCATTTCATGTATCTTTAGTTGTAAGCAATATACCACCACAGAGCAGGAGCACTGCCTCTCTGTGGTGCGCAATAAAACTGAAGTAGCAGAGAAGTAGTTCGTCCTCATTCTATCCCCGGGGGAATAAGACACAACGTAGGAGCCTAAATTACCGCTGGACGAAACATTGGTGCCGTGACCAGGATGAAAAACACCCCGGAGGAACATCGGACGGACTACCTACGCCACAACTCACCAAGGGCCGAACTGTCGCCCACTGGATCCTAGCATCCACTCGTTTGGACCGTAGCGTCCACCCGCTGGACCGTAGCGTCCCCTTGCCGGACCATTGCCGTCCACCCGTCGGACCCCGAGTGTCCACCTGCAGGCCGCGAGCGTATCATCGCCCTGCCAAGTTATCGATCGTCGGACCTCTGCGTCCACTGTAGGCTTCGAGCGTATCATCGCCCTGCCGATTCCACCGTCGGACCACGAGCGTCCATCCATGGGACCCAGCGTCCAACTGCAGGCCGCGAGCGCACCATCGCCCTGCCGAATTGTCACCCGTCGGACCCCGAGCGTCCACCCTTTGGGACCCCAGCGTCCACTGCAGGCCGCGAGCGTACCATCGCCGCCTGTCGAATCATCCACGTTGGACTTCGAGAGTCCTCCTGCAGGTACCGAGCGCATCATCGCCCTGCCGAATCGTTCACCTTCGGACCCCCAGCGTCCACCAGAAGTATCACAGCATCCGCCCGTAGGACCGCCAGCGTCCACCACCCGGCCGAAGCGCCATCCACGGACCGCAGCGTCATCAATGGACCCAAGCGTCAAACCAAGCCATCAGTTAACACCACTAGCGGGACAGAAATCAACCCAACCGTCGTCGTCACAAACCAAACACCAGTGCGAAGCGAATCAATTCCATCCCATCATCCCGTTCGAGTGCAAACGTTCCAGCTGATCCAACCGAAATAGGCGAACGATACGAGAAGCAAAAAACTACCTGGCCGACTGCGCACATCGTCATCGAAGAGCGAATCATCTTCGATCACAGCCGGACCTACATCGGACAGCGAGCCAGAGCAGCGAGCGCACCATCGCAGTCTGATCGCAACCCGATCGCAACCAGCCGAATCAGCCCGTCCGGATCGTACCTACAGCGCCAGATGAAACGTCGTCGTCAGCCTACCCGGCGTTAAAGATAATTTGAAAACGTGCGTTTTCGGGCGGGAGTATGTTGGCGCCTCACATCAACGGCGTCACCCTGGCACCCTAAGCAGCATCATCGGCGCAGCGGTGTGCATTCAATTTGTGTCGTTTTGTCTCCGTTTTCTTCTGCTGCTAGTAGCAAGCAGCCCAACGGCATTATCATTGCCGTTCTGGGCTGCGTGTTGCCTGCATTTAGCGCATTGCACCTTTGTGCACATGGTTGTATTCAATTGTCCGTACTATCGCTGCCGCCTATAAAAGCGGCAGCTCATTTCATGTATCTTTAGTTGTAAGCAATATACCACCACAGAGCAGGAGCACTGCCTCTCTGTGGTGCGCAATAAAACTGAAGTAGCAGAGAAGTAGTTCGTCCTCATTCTATCCCCGGGGGAATAAGACACAACGTAGGAGCCTAAATTACCGCTGGACGAAACATTGTAACTAACTACATGTAGATCACGCTGCCGCTTTTATAGGCGACAGCGATAGTACAGAGAATGTTTCGGCCAGGATGTCTTGCCCCACGTTGTGTACTTTTAATTGCCCCGGGCGGTGGAGAAGAAGTGATACGCGACTACTGGATTTGACTATTTATTCGCACCACCGTGGCAGTGCTCCACACGGCGGTGATATGACGAGAACACACTATACATACAGGGTTGTGCAGTCGCCTTTTATAGGCGACTGCTAGTACGGAATATGAAACAACAACACAAAACAGAGGTACAAAAGTAATAGAGAATGAATAGCAGCTGTGCGCTGCTCTGCTGCCTGCATGGAGCCCGACGCAATATCAGGCTGCCGCGGTAACAATGAGTTGGCTGTTGAATGGTCGGCTTCTGCACACTGCGTTCTGTGGTAAAAGAGCCTACGGTGACGCCGAAGCAAAGGAACGAGATCCAACACACTCCCGGCCAAAACGAATGTTTTTATATTTGCTCTGCTTCGGCCGGTGGTCGATGCACTGGCTCACTGTGGTACGATCGGGCTGATCTCGTCGCGATGGTGCGCTCGCAAGTAGGTAGGAAAGCACACACGATCACTCGGTTGGATGGATGTGCGTGCAGAGGTTGATCGTCGTCGTCGTCGTGTGGATGGGTGGCTTGTTTTTAATTCGGTTCAGTTGACTGATGCTTGGATCCCCAAAATGATGAATTCGCTTGACTGATGAAAGATGTTTGTCCTGTGATCTAGTGACGCCGACCGGAGTTTCCTGTTGTGGCTCAACTTGATCCGAATACGCCCAGTGCTGGATCGGAAATCCAGGGTACTAGCAGACACTTACGAAACGGTGATGATGATGGACGGGAGATTCCTGCTGTTCGGTAGCTTGACCTGACTGCGCGGAGTGGCAGGTCAGAATTCCTTCTTTCCAGCGTCTACTGTGCTTCAACGCTGGGGTCCGACGAAATGGCGCTGCGGCCCGATGGGTTGACGCTTCGGTCCGAAAAGTGGCGCTGCGGCCAGGAGATGGACGCAGGGGTCCGACGGGTGGACGCTATGTTTGGCAAGTCGACGCTTCGGCCTTGCTTCACGGGTCCGATGATGGACGCAGGGGTCACAAAACAGAGGTACAAAAGTAATAGAGAATGAATAGTAGCTGTGCGCTGCTCTACTGCCTGCATGGAGCCCGACGCAATATCAGGCTGCCGCGGTAACAATGAGTTGGCTGTTGAATGGTCGGCTTCTGCACACTGCGCTCTGTGGTAAAAGAGCCTACGGTGACGCCGAAGCAGAGGAACGAGATCCAACACCGACTTTTAATAAATCGTATATTTTAATAAAAAAATAGCATTTTCATAAAAGTTTCGTTTATAAAATCCAACTCTAGGATATCATTGAAGTAATACAGTGGTTTCGAACCTCATATTGTATCTAGTATTCACGCCAAGCATGGATGTTTAACAATGTATCTCATTGCGTTACGAAACACAGTTATGGAAAAATCGTTTTAATTCAATGTTTATGAAATTCAATTTTCAAAAATTGCATGTCATTTAATAGCTTAATGATAGCAGATTACGATATACCATTCCATAGCAGAAACTGATTCAATGTAAAATGCTTGTTTGAACATTTCATTAGGTGAGTCAAGCCGATCAATGTTACCCCGCTGATCAATGATACCCCGGATTACGGAACATTGAAACACAAATACTACAAAACACAAGAAAAAGAGCATCAAACGTTGATCTTGGAATATTTAAAAATACGATAAATATCAAGATCAAAATTTGATTTGGTAGATTTTACACCGCAACGCACCATTCTAAGGTGATCTACCCACGTTACGGGGCATTTCAAATTTTCGCATGATGGTTGTACGAGACGTCGACACCGTCCGGCTCCTCGAATTTGGTGGGGCCTGGTTGCACCGGTTTTGCTGGCCAAACGGACACTTTCACTTCACTCAATCCAGATACTTTTCGTCACTTGTTTCGATTTTCGATCTTCTTTGTTCTCGACACTGATTCTTCTAGAAATCTCTAGGACACTCGATCGTGTTCGCTAGAGTTTCTTTTACAGTTCGTCACTCAGTCCAGAGTTCGTCACAAAGTTCAAATTCGTCATAATGTTCAAAGGATCGACACAAATTCACAATTCGGAATAATGTTTCCCAATTCGTCACAATGTGCAAGGCTCGAAACACAATTTCTACGAATAAGCCAATTAGGCAGTTTATCGCTCTGCAGAGGCAATTTCACTTCACGACCGACGAAAGACTTCTTTCGGTGACAACGGACAATAAAACGCAGTTAATTGCTCGACGAACTACACTAAACTGATCATGTATTTCTTTTTGTGGCCACAAATTTATACATGGAACTATATACATAAAGCGAGAGAGATTTTACATATGTATTTGCTTATTTACCGGTTTCGTATACACACAAACGATAGCTAGCTCGAAGACGATGATGCTCGATGACTGCCGACAGAGTGTGCGGTGCACGGCGACGACGACGACGGCGACGATGATGATGATCATTTCTCGCTCGGTACTGCGATCGAAGTCGATACATATTTGCGCTCGTGACTGCTGCTAGGGTGGTTCGTAAACTGTTGACTCAATTTGCTCTAAACATCCTCCCCCCGTTGGAAGACGTCTCTTCCAACTGTTTGCTCGGGGTCGACAGGGAGGAAGCATAACTTGGAAACAGATCGACGTAGTAATCCGTTTTTCGTTTTCACGTTGACCACTCTTGTTACGCCATCGGTACCTGGGAACAATTCGACAATCCGACCAAGCATCCACTTTTGAACCGGCAGGTTGTCCTTTTTGATGAGCACCAACTGACCTTCCTTGACTTCGACCTTTTTGTGCCACTTGAACCTCTGCGGCAACGACGACAAATATTCGGAACTCCAGCGGTCCCATAAGTGCTTGACGATGTGGTTGATGTGCTCAAAGCGTGATCTTGCATGTCGGGGTCCGACACTGACCTCCGGTCGGGGAATGGCGGTCAAGGGTTGAAAGATCAAAAAATGACCCGGAGTCAGGGGCTCGAAATCCTCTGGGTCGTCGGATAGCGATGTCATTGGTCTGGAGTTGAGTACAGCTTCGATACGTGCAAGCACAGTCGACAATTCCTCGAAACACAGGGTTGCTCCAGCAGTGTACTTGACTAGCAGGGACTTGGTCTGTCGAATGTTCGCTTCCCAGATTCCGCCGAAGTGGGGTGCATCCGGCGGGTTGAAGCACCACTCGATTTCAGCGTCGCTTGCTCGTCGGATGCTTTCTTGGGTTTCGTTCGTCTCGAAGAACTCCTTCCATTCCTTCAGTAGATTCGCTGCACCGACAAAGTTCGTCCCGTTATCGGTCTATACGCTCGCTGGCTTGCCTCGTCGACTCACAAACCGGTCAAATGCTGCCAAGAATGCTGCGGTTGACAGCTCGCTGACGATTTCGAGGTGGATCGCTTTGGTCTCAAGGCAAACGAAAAGTGCGATCCAACCCTTATGCTCGACGGTCGATCGTTTGTTGCGTTGTTTGATGGCAATTGGTCCACACAAATCGATGCCAACCCGGTAGAATGGGTACTCTCCTTCGAGGCGACAAGCTGGCAAGTCTCCCATGTATTGCCGAATCGGACGAGCGTTGTATTTGAAGCATCGGACATAGGCTCGAATGACTCGTTTGACGGCGCTTTTACCACGGACGATCCAGTACTCCCTTCGAATGGCGGTAAGTGTTGTTTGGACGCCCACGTGCATGTTGGACGTATGCACTGAACGGATGACCGCATCGGTGAAGGGGTGACTTGGCGGGAGGATCATCTGGTGTTTTTGGTCGTACGAGCAGGATGATTTCGACAGGCGCCCTCCGACCCTGAGGATGCCGTGGTTGTCTACGAAGGGGGAGAGCGGTATGAGCGAATTGTTCTTTGTCGTTACCTGGTTCTGCAACTGGTCGAATACTTCCGGATAGGCTCCTTTCTGGACGAGACGCACAAGAATCAGCTTGGCAAGCCGAAGTTCCTGCATGGTGAACACTCCTCGAAGCTGATGATCTGGACCTCTCTTGCGATTCTGGAACAGGCGCTTGATCCGAGCCACTACTCGAATCATGGTGTTGTAGCTGCTGCAGTTGTCGAATAACGGGAACCTCTCCGTCACCACAGGATTTGCAGTGATTGTGGTCAGCTCGGGAAGGTCTTCTTCGGCGATCAAATTCACATTCGTAGACCAAGTGGTTTCGGGATCTTTCAGGAACGACGGACCTCGCCACCACAGCGTCGCGGATTCCAGTTCGCTTGGCATGAGCCCGCGCGATACCAAATCGGCAGGGTTTTCGTGCCCGCCGACGTGACACCAATTGCTTGCTCTGGTGAACCGCAAAATTTTCGCGACTCGATTGGCAACAAAAACATCCAGTTTGCTGGGACAGGTGTTGATCCAGCTTAGAGCAATTGTTGAATCGCTCCAAAGTTTGATTTGATCGATGTCAATGGGTAGGGATCGTGTAACTTGGTCGACTAATTGAGCGAGCAGTACAGCACCACAAAGTTCTAAGCGCGGAATCGTGGCACGGTTAGCCTTGAGAGGGGCTACATGCGATTTGGAACACAACAACCGAATTGCAATTTGACCTTGTGTACGGGATGGCAGTGGACTGTATCTGCGCTGGCTACGTTGTGGTGCTCGCGTTCCGCTCAGGAACCGAGCCGGGTGGGAGCAGGAACCCTCGCGTTCCTTCCCGGGATGATGGCCAGACGTTGGCCTGGCTTCGCCTCATGAAGCCTCGGTGGTTGAGCTGGACTAGCCCTGCTAGCAGCAACCTGATAACTCTTTGAGCCTTGATAAAGGCTGTTGGGTGTGGAGGAAAACAATTTCTGAACAACTCCGTTGCTCCGAATAACTCTAGGAAAATTATTTCTGAATAACTCTGGTGGAATCAGGGATGTTTCGGATGGGCGCTGGTTGAAAGACAAACACTGGAGAACTTTTCTTAACTACACTACTGTATTCATCTCCTCTTCACTTATCTTATAACAGATTGATGTTCACTCTTCGGAGGCTCGCGTAAAACTGATGCTGCTGCCACGATGCGCACTATATTTATAGCCCGCACGAGGTGGTGGGCCACGCGCCGATCACGCTATTGGCGCACCGTCGCGTCGGTCGGCTCTGCTTGCTGTCTCATGCGGTCTGCACGTGCTACGGCTCTCTTCGGGTCTGCTTCGCGCTGCTGTGTTGTTGCTTCGACGAACGATGAAAAATTACTGGCGCTGATCGCTGTTCGGCCGTTGGTTTTATTGTCGTCGCTTTGCTGTTCAGCACTCGTTTCGTCGCCGTCGTTCGATCGGCGTTGGTTGGATGGGCGGAGCTCTCGTGGTGCACACTGTCGCCGCCTCTGCTAGACGCTTCTTCAGTTTGGCTGCTGTCGAACTGAACATTCTCCCCCCGGCAAAAAGTGGAAGTTTGGACATTTGGATCATTGTCCAAGATAGGCAAAGGCGCAAGCTTGTGTATAGGTCGTCTAAATGTACCAGTCTTCGTTCGAACGTCTACCACTCTTACCAGGTTATCGATTCCCGGGTGTACCCTTTCTACCCGGCCCAGATTCCAGCACTGTGGGGGCAAATTGTCATCCTTCAGGAGAACAACCATTCCCGGTTGGATGTTAACTTTCTGTTTGGTCCATTTGCCTCGCACTTGTAATTCGGTGAGATACTCTCTCGACCATCGTTTCCAGAAGTGTTCGCGAAGCTGTTGTATGTGCTGCCAGTGGGACAAACGATTGGTCGGGATACCTAATACAGACGGTTCGGGAATTGCTAATAGTGGACGGTTGGCAATAAAATGTCCAGGGGTCAACGCTTCAGGTTCCGTTGGATCGTTAGATTGGGAATAAAGTGGTCTCGAGTTGAGGATTGCTTCAATCTGGCACAACAGGGTGGATAGTCCGGAGAGTGTTAGGGAGGTGGATTGGTAAACCCTTTTGAGCACTATTTTAACACTTTTCACACCGGCCTCCCAAAGCCCTCCGAAGTGTGGCGCATTTGGGGGAATGGTCTTCCAAACGATCTGCTTTGCTTGGCAATACTCGAAGATCTTGTTCTGGGTCGTCTCCTCCTTGAATAACCGATAGAGCTCCTGCAGTTCTGACCTTGCTCCGATGAAGTTGGTCCCGTTATCGGAGAAGACTTCCTTCGGATATCCTCGTCTGGACACGAATCGTTGAAAAGCCGCAAGGAACGAGTCTGTGGACAGATCTTCCACGGCTTCCAGATGCATGGCCTTTGTCACCATACAGATGAAGACACAGATGTAGCCCTTTACCGGAGTCGCCTTTCGAACTGACTGCTTGACGTAGATTGGCCCGGCAAAGTCAAGCCCAACCCTCTCGAAGACTGGCGCTGGGTTGATCCGATACGATGGTAGGTCTCCCATTTGCTGATCAATTGTGGTAGGATTCGTCCTGAAGCAGGTAACGCAGGTTCTCAGCACCTTTCGAATTGTCGATCTCGCGTTGATCAACCAGAAATGTTGTCGCAAAAGGTATTGTACCATGGAGTTTCCGGCATGGTGATTCTCTCGATGGACGTCGTTTATCAAACCGTGCACGATGGGGTTGTTGCTTGGTAATATAAGCTGGTGTTTCACTCCGAATGGAAGCTGAGACTGACCAAGCCTACCTCCAACTCGCAGTAAATCCTCGTCGAGAAATGGTTTCAAATTGTTTAGACGATGGTTGGGTTCGTCTGCTCGTACACACTCGATCTCCTTGGCAAACTCCTGATGCTGAATGGCTCCAACGATCGAATTTGATGCCGCCCGTAGTTCAGGAATAGTGAGATACCGGGATATCACTCGGTCGGCCTGCTTCTTTCGAGCGTTCGAAATGAAGCGTAGCATGTAGGCAACAATCCGTTGGCATTTCCGGAACGAAGCAAACTTTGTCAACACAGGGAATTCCTCGTAGTTCATGACCGACAGTGCAGCTAGCTCAACCCTGAGTTCGGGAATTTCGCAATCTTGGAGTGACTGTGGCCGCTCTTCTAGGTAATCCACGAAGCACAAAAACTGAGGACCATTCCACCATTGCTCGTTGTTAGCTAACTCTCTTGCAGACTGTCCTCGAGATACAGTATCAGCGGGGTTCTGATCCGTGCGAACATATTTCCAAACGTGACTAGTATTCGATGTGATCTCTGTAACTCTGTGGCGGACGAAGGTTTGGAGATTGCCAAGCGGTTTGTGTAACCATGCCAATACAACTTGACTATCCGACCAGAGAACGATGGAACTGAAGCTCATCTCCAACGCTGCTTCGACCTTACTAATCAATCTTGACAAAAGAAGGGCTGCTAGTAATTCCTTTCGAGGGATTGTCAGGGGTGAAATCGGTGCAATTTTAGACTTAGTGCTGACCAACTTCGTCGATGCGGTGCCATCAGGGAATATTGAGCGAACATACACGCATGCCCCATACGCCTTCTGGGACGCGTCCGCGAATCCGTGCAATTCGTACCGCACCGCTTTGTTCGATAACACATGGCGTGGAATGCGAATTTGCTCCGAAGTTGGCAGTGACATCAGAAAGTTCTCCCACTCGTTCAGGAGGGTATCGTCTAACGGATCATCCCAATTCAGCTTGCTGATCCACAATTTCTGCATGATTATTTTTGCCAGTACCACCACTGGAGAAATAAGTCCGAGCGGATCGTAAATCTTGGCAATCTTGGACAGGACTTGACGCTTGGTGGGTCTGCTGGCCTTTTCTGAAGGGGATGATCGGAACAAGAACTCGTCTGTGGAAGGATTCCACATCAATCCCAAGGTTTTGATGACCTCGTTGAGGCCACTTTCGCTGAAAGATGCGCAGCTGTCTCGATCTTCACTGGGAATGGGCGATAGGAGCTGACTAGTGTTGGATGACCACTTGTGAAGGTGCATTCCACCGGACTGGAGCAAGGCTATCAGCTGATCTCGAAGCTCACATGCTTGTAGGAAATCGTCGGAACCAAAAAGAGCATCGTCTATGTAGACATTTTTCTCGACAACGGCGGAAGCGAGCGGAAAGGTTTCTCGTTCATCCCGTGCAAGTTGCAGCAGAGATCGCGTGGCCAAGAAAGGGGCTGCGGCCGTTCCATACGTCACAGTAGTTAGTTCGAGAACACGTAGTGGGTCTTGGGACGACTTTCTCCAAAAAATCCGTTGTAGTGGAGTGAAAGCGGGATCTACGGCAACCTGGCGGTACATTTTTGCTACATCGGCGCTCATAACGTATCGATACCTCCGGAACCGTAGGATGATAGACAACAAATCGCTCTGAACGTTGTATCCGGTCATCAAAACATCGTTGAGGGACAATCCGGCCACCTTTGCAGATGCGTCGAATACCACCCGGCATTTTGTAGTTGTGTTCGATGGGCGGAGGACGGCATGGTGGGGAAGATACCACTTCAGAACTCCAGGAGGATCGTCGCGTTCTTGAACCTCCCGGCAGTGCCCAAGAGATTCGTACTCGTCCATGAAGGCATCATACTGGGCTTTTAAATCTGGATGACGTTGTAGTTTAGACTCCAGCAGGAAAAATCGTCGCAAGGCCATGGTACGGGAATCCGATAGTTGAGATGCGTTGTCCTTCAATGGTAGGTGAACGATGAAACGACCGCTGTCGTCTCGACGATGGGTTGATGCGAACTGCGATTCACACTGCTCTTCCTCACTGGACAGAACCACCTCCGAAGACACACCTTCAACTTCCCAAAATTTCTGCACAAGCTCTTCAACGGGGTCAACTCGAACGGCACAGGAATTCAGCACAATATTTGAAGAACAGTCAAGCAACTTGCCCCCGACTAACCAACCAAGCTTAGAGTCGTGAAGACTAGGGAGATTATCGTCTATTTTCAAACACCCTGGTTTCATAATGTCATAGAACCAGTCCATTCCAATGAGCAAATCAACGTGGCTAGGTTCATGGAAGGATGGATCAGCCAGTCTGAGACCTTGAGGAAGTTCCCAATTCTCCAAATTTATCTTAACCGACGGAACCTGACCAGTAATCTTCGGCGAGACCAAACAATTCACCATGAAAGAGAAATCGCTGCATTTAGAGTGGACGTTAATGGTACATTTTTGCCTGATTGTCGACCTTACACTGCCTATGCCTGTTATCGGGACACTTACTTCTTCCACTTGAATACCAAGAGTATTGACAAATGATTGGGAGATAAAACTCACCTGAGATCCGCAGTCTAGCAGGGCTTTGCACACACGAGGCCGCTGTTGATGGTCCATAACGTTGACAAGGGCAGTGAGCAACACCACCTGGCTCGCTGGGTTCACCGGGTTGTGGGAATGCGCTGCTGTCACTGATGGCTGGTTCTCGGCCGACTGCTGTCTGACAGCCGACGCCGCCGGTTGGGCTGATCCTGGAACTCCATTCGCTGAATTTTCATTCGCAGGCTGCGACGAGATTGCACCACCTTCCAAATGGAGCAGGGTGTGGTGCCGCTTGTTGCACTTGGAGCACGACTTCTTCGATGGGCAGTTCTTCACACTATGTCCACTTCTCAAGCAGTTGTAGCACACGTTCTTCTGTTTGACTTTGGCCAGTCGATCACTCACACTCAAGCCGTTGAACACAGAGCACTTGTACGCCACATGGCTTTCATCACAAATGGTGCACCGCTGATCCGCCGATGGAGGAGCTGTCGCTGCGTTAGCATTGGGAAACGCCTGCTTCCTCGTAGCTGGTTTCGCCGATATACGCTGTGCCTTGGCTTCTTCATCCGTATCGCGGCATCTCTCCAGAACTGAGACGCGGTCTTTCAGGAACTGTATGGTGTCTTCGTAGTTTGGGAGTTCTCCTCGCTTTATCGTCGACTCCCACAACTTCTTCGTGGTAGGATCCAGTGCACGGGCGATCAAGTGGACGACAATGAGCTCAGAGACGCCGGTGAACTCTTGGTCAAGGAACTTCAAGTTTTCCACGTGACTAGTGGTAGACTCGACCAAGGATCGCAACTCACCGAAATCCTCCTTTGGAAGTTTCTTCACTCCGAGCAGTCCAGCAATATGGATGTCAATCATTCGCCGCTGGTCCTCGAATCTTTCCTCCAGTAAGTCCCAGGCGTGGGCGTAGTTTCCATCGGCAATCGTCTTCACGTCTATGATTCCCGTCGCATCACCGACGAGGGCCTTCTCAAGGTGATACAGCTTGATTCGAGGTGCTTCGTTGGTACGGTCGACTGCATCACGGAACATGATCTTGAACCGTTCCCAATTCTCGTACCTCCCGTCGAAGGTGGGGATGGCACGAGGAAGAGATTGCTGGATGATCAACGGTTGCTGGTTCGCCGGTGGGTGCACTTGTTGCACCGCAGGTGGTGCGGCTTGAGCCTCGAGAAGGGCCTCGAGCATGATGGACACCTCTTCGTGCAACGTCTCGAATTGCAGGAACTTCTCGTTCTGTTCCTCCTTCTTGTTCGAAGGAAGAATCGCTACTATCTGCTGGTGGTGCTGATGGTACTCGTTGTAGGCACTTTCCACTTTCTTCACGTACACTTTCACTTGAGCGGAAGGCAGCTCAGCCTGGTCCGCTTGGGCTTGGGACAAGATGTTCTTGATGCGCGTGATGTTACCTTGTGCCATGCCACGCAACTGTACAAGAGTGCTCAGATCTTCTTCACTAGAGCTGGCCATCTTGGACGACTTCATTGGTGTGTGCTTCATTTTCACTGAATTGCTTTAGTTCACTTCACTTTAGTTCGTTATAGTTCTCACTAACTGTCACTTGTTCACTTATTGTCTTTGTCTTTTAATCACTTTACTATCTTCTCCGTGTTTGCCTCCAATCACCACTCATCCGATCCAACCACCGATCACCGTCGATAACACACTCGGACACTCGCACTCGAGCATCCGGCTCGAAGGACCAAATCCATGTACGGGATGGCAGTGGACTGTATCTGCGCTGGCTACGTTGTGGTGCTCGCGTTCCGCTCAGGAACCGAGCCGGGTGGGAGCAGGAACCCTCGCGTTCCTTCCCGGGATGATGGCCAGACGTTGGCCTGGCTTCGCCTCATGAAGCCTCGGTGGTTGAGCTGGACTAGCCCTGCTAGCAGCAACCTGATAACTCTTTGAGCCTTGATAAAGGCTGTTGGGTGTGGAGGAAAACAATTTCCGAACAACTCCGTTGCTCCGAATAACTCTAGGAAAATTATTTCTGAATAACTCTGGTGGAATCAGGGATGTTTCGGATGGGCGCTGGTTGAAAGACAAACACTGGAGAACTTTTCTTAACTACACTACTGTATTCATCTCCTCTTCACTTATCTTATAACAGATTGATGTTCACTCTTCGGAGGCTCGCGTAAAACTGATGCTGCTGCCACGATGCGCACTATATTTATAGCCCGCACGAGGTGGTGGGCCACGCGCCGATCACGCTATTGGCGCACCGTCGCGTCGGTCGGCTCTGCTTGCTGTCTCATGCGGTCTGCACGTGCTACGGCTCTCTTCGGGTCTGCTTCGCGCTGCTGTGTTGTTGCTTCGACGAACGATGAAAAATTACTGGCGCTGATCGCTGTTCGGCCGTTGGTTTTATTGTCGTCGCTTTGCTGTTCAGCACTCGTTTCGTCGCCGTCGTTCGATCGGCGTTGGTTGGATGGGCGGAGCTCTCGTGGTGCACACTGTCGCCGCCTCTGCTAGACGCTTCTTCAGTTTGGCTGCTGTCGAACTGAACACCTTGGATATTACGTGATTTCAGATACAAGCAAGCCTCGTAGCCCTTTTCAGATGCATCGCTGAAGCCCAGGAGATCGACACTTATGGTATTCGACAGAGGGAGCACACAACGACTGATTTTGATGGACTCCATTTGTTGTAGTTGACGTCGAAACTCGTACCACAGTTTTTCTTGCTTAGCGTTCAATGCTCCGTCCCACGTTTGCTTCTGTCTCCACAGTTCTTGCATCAGCAACTTCCCCGTCATCACTACCGGTCCTGCGAAGCCGAGAGGGTCGAACAACTTGGATATGTCCGACAACACCTTCCGTTTTGTGGGGACTCCTTCGCTGAACGCTGCCGATGGAATTTCGAAACTAAAGATGTCTTGAGCGGGTTGCCAGGTTAACCCAAGTGTCTTCGTCCGGCCTTCTTCGCTGAACAAAACCTTCTGTTCCAATTTCTCGGTGGGTAGATCTGCCAGGACTTCTTCTCGATTCGAACACCACTTGTGCAATTCAAAGCCAGCTTTGGCGAGCATTGCTTCGAACTGCTTCCGCTTTTCCAGGAGCTCTTCAACGGTTTCTGCGCCGAACAGTGCATCGTCCACGTAAACGGATTTCTTCCCGAACTGTGCTGCTAACGGAAAGTTTTCGGCTTCGTCCTCACAAACTTGCATTAGTGTGCGGGTGGCTTGGAAAGGAGCGCAGGCTGTACCGTACGTCACCGTGGTGAGTCGGTAGATGCTGATTTCTTCCTCGCAACTGGATCTCCACAAAATGAGCAGAAAACGACGATCTTCCTCTCGGATACTAATTTGCCGAAACATTTTTGAAACATCTGTAGTGGCGACAACCTTGTGAACCCGAAAGGCGAGCAAAATGTTGACGAGATGAGGTTGTAGCGTTGGTCCCACAAGCAAAAGATCGTTCAGAGATATTCCGTTGCTGCTCTTGGCGGACGCATCAAAAACTACACGGACTTTCGTTGTACTGCTATCCGGCCTCTGGATCGCATGGTGTGGGATGAAATAGCATTCTTCGTTGGGTTGCTCGACGAGACTGAACGTTCCGGCTTTCTCCATATGTCCCAGGTCGAGGTACTCCTGCATAAACTTGCGGTATTCGGCGTACAAGTGTTCATCCTTTTCCAGCCTTTTTTTTCGAGAAGAAGCAGTCTCCGATGGGCCATGTGCTTCGAATCGCCAAGTTTCGAATCGATGTCCTTGAACGGCAAGGCGAGGACGTAACGACCAGTTTCGTCACGGGTGTGGGTCGAGGCAAAATGTTCTTCCGCCCTTTGTTCGTCGCTACAGTAGATTCGCTCTTGTCCGTAGGATTCGAGTTCCCAAAACTTCGAAAGTTGGTCACCCAGCTGTTCGTTGGTTATCGGGAGTGCTTGTACGACAGGGTAGGAACTTCTCTCGGTTACTGGACCTCCAGCAACCCATCCGAAAACCGTTTGCCGCAGGGTGGGCAGTCCGTCCGACAACTTATAGCTTCGGCTCAGCATCATCTTGTCCCAGTCCAAAATGCCGAAGAGAATCTCCACGCGAGCAGGCTGATTGAAGTTGGGGTCAGCGAAATCAATCCACTCCGGAATTTCCCAATGCGTGTATTTGAAGGGGCGCAATGGAAGTTTTGTTGTAATGTTTGGCGTAACGAGAAACTCGGAGATGGAGTCAAAGTAGGAACATTTCGAACTCACGTGGGCGACGACAGCTTCCGAAATCCTTTTGCCTGCTCCTCCAAAGCCAACCACAGAGACGTCCGACGGGAAGGTTTTGAGGCGAAGTTTTTGCACACAATCACTGGTCATGAACGTCGACATCGCACAGGAATCCAGAACGGCACGACACTATTGCACTTCGCCATTCTCGCCTCGAACAAATACAATCGCCGTGTGTAGCAAAGCTTGATCCGCAGCAGAAATCAGCTGAACCCGTTTTGACGCCATATTCGAATCTCTGCTTGGGGTACCAAACACCATCGGTACGGGCGCATGTGTTTCGACAGGAATGGTGGACTCGACCAGTTCGACGACTTCCGTTACAGTGCACAATTCTATACGACTTGGTCCGGGTTGAGGTGCTGGCTCCTTGCCTCCGTTGTCATCCTTCGAGTTCGGGTTGGGTTTCGATCTAACAGTTTGGTTGGATGAAGCTTTCGGATCAAAATGGAGGAGAGTATTGTGCCTTTGACCGCAATCCTTACACGAGCCACTCTTACAATCGCAACAACATGGCGGTTGCTGAAGCAATTGATGCACAGTCGAAGCTCCTTGACACGTTGGAAGCGTAGCGATGGAGATTTGGAAAGGAAAGACCGACACTCGTTGATGTAATGCGCACCGGAACAATGGAAACAACAAAACCTTCTCTTTGAATCGTCCTCCTTGGAACTCACTAGTACCTTCGGAAATTGCTTGGGGCCCACCACAGGTTTTCCGACGACACGACTGAATAGTTTATTGTCTTGTTCCAAATTTTCCAAAATACGGCAGCGATTTTGCAGAAAGTCAACCATTTCCTGCCACTTGACCAGATTAGTACCGACGATTTGAGATTCGAAGTCCTTGTGGGTTTGTTTGTCGAGTTTGGAAGCGACGACGTGGACAACCATTGATTCCGAAAGCGTATCGAGATTCAGCTTCAGCGAAGACAAGGCACGAAGGTTTTTCTGCACAACGTTCATAAGGTCACGAAGGGCGGCAGAGTATTCACATTGGATCGGTTTCAACTGGAAGATTTCGGCAAGATGGCGGTCGACCAACCAGCGACGATTTTCATACCGCGTTTCCAACGCCTTCCACAGAGACGAAAACGATTCCTCCGGAGTTTCGATTCCAGCAGCTTCACCGGAGAGGCAAGACCGTAAGTAGTGCAAACGTTGTTGATCGTTGAGGGATTCGTTCCGGCGGATCAAGAGGTTGAACTGGCTTCGGAAATAAATCCACTCTTCGTAGTGACCGCTGAAGCGAGGCAGCGTAATATCCGGCAGTTTGATGGACGAATCGGGGAAGGGCTTTTGGGAAACACTGGTTTCGAAAGGGGGCTTTGCTTCAGAGGGGGTCGAAAGGGGTTTCAATTTTACGGCAATCTGATACTTGATTTCTCCCAACAGATCGTAGAATTCTTCGGCAGCTAGTTCAACGGCCGAAACATCATCATCTTTGATTAAACCGTACAGCTTGGTCTCGGTTTCGAAATAGGAATCACGCATTTCATCTAAACCCGCTTTGCGAGTTTCGAGTTGCAATGGGTCGTCACCGTCCTTGAAAGCGGTAACAAAGGTCAAAATTTTGCTAGCACGTTGTTTCAGTGCTTGCAGCGTTCTTTGGAACGACAAAATGGAAGCTTTTCTCTCGGCAGCCATTTTGAAAAGTGGCAATTAGTTGTGTGTTCAACAAAAAATGACGCTATCGCATTCAAGGAAAAAGCACAAAATGGCACACGATTCTATTCGGATGATTTATTACACGCGCTTGCTCTTGCTCAAAACGACCCACCTACCTTAATTCCCCTTTCGACCGGTTGCCAATCGGAAAGTCGCACCGCTGTCCGTCTCAGCCAGATCCGGCTCGAAGGACCTTTTGATGTACGAGACGTCGACACCGTCCGGCTCCTCGAATTTGGTGGGGCCTGGTTGCACCGGTTTCGCTGGCCAAACGGACACTTTCACTTCACTCAATCCAGATACTTTTCGTCACTTGTTTCGATTTTCGATCTTCTTTGTTCTCGACACTGATTCTTCTAGAAATCTCTAGGACACTCGATCGTGTTCGCTAGAGTTTCTTTTACAGTTCGTCACTCAGTCCAAAGTTCGTCACAAAGTTCAAATTCGTCACAATGTTCAAAGGATCAACACAAATTCACAATTCGGAATAATGTTTCCCAATTCGTCACAATGTGCAAGGCTCGAAACACAATTTCTACGAATAAGCCAATTAGGCAGTTTATCGCTCTGCAGAGGCAATTTCACTTCACGACCGACGAAAGACTTCTTTCGGTGACAACGGACAATAAAACGCAGTTAATTGCTCGACGAACTACACTGAACTGATCATGTATTTCTTTTTGTGGCTACAAATTTATACATGGAACTATATACATAAAGCGAGAGAGATTTTACTTATGTATTTGCTTATTTACCGGTTTCGTATACACACAAACGATAGCTAGCTCGAAGACGATGATGCTCGATGACTGCCGACAGAGTGTGCGGTGCACGGCGACGACGACGACGGCGACGATGATGATGATCATTTCTCGCTCGGTACTGCGATCGAAGTCGATACATATTTGCGCTCGTGACTGCTGCTAGGGTGGTTCGTAAACTGTTGACTCAATTTGCTCTAAACAATGGTTTTTAGCTAAAATTATCGTTTTGCAATATTGAACTTTTAACATTTCCAGCTTATGCAAAAATAGGGACGGCCTTGTGCGGATGCAAATTGCACTAGTCCGTGTGGAGGATTCGTCGATCCTTAACAGCGTTTGCACCGCTGCCGGTGCGAGATACAACAACCAGATAATACAAATATCGTTGCCACAAAGGCCGACATGAACACCTACTCACGTTTTATGATCACTAATCTTGAAAATTCGTTAAAAATGCGTCTGCATTGGATTATTTGCCTCTTTTTGCAAGTGAGTTAGGCCAGGATTACTAATGCATCTTTACGTTCGTCAGATTTGTGCCTTTAAAGTTTGTATGCAAAGTTGAAATAAGATTTCTTGATGTTTCACCTTAACTGATTTTAAAATTGTTATAATGTTTGGGCATTTGTTACATTCGGGCGAATCTTACATTGGGACGAATTACTTTCGTGTTTTTGATACTTTCGAGCATTTGTCATTCGGGAGTTTTGGAATTCGGGCGATTAGTTTTCTAGAAAATGTGACAAAACTAATTAGTGAATCAATAGAATGATCTTGTTCTTCCGAACAACTTTTCCGAAGACGACACATTTATATCTGCTATATTTATCTGGATCCCGAGATAGGAAAGTGTAAACTACTTGATAACTAACGCCACCTAGTAGCAAAATCACCAACTAATTGAGGATCACCAGAATGTTCTCGCTCTCAAAACAGTTTTTTGTTTGCTTTCGATCTCAAGATAGAGAAGTTTTTGATCAATAGTTACCACCGAACTTTTTCAAAAGTTTTAACAACATGAAAGGTTTTGAAATTCATCTTTTTCTGTGATGAATTTCAAAACCTTTCATGTTGTTAAAACTTTTGAAAAAGTTCGGTGGTAACTATTGATTAAAAACTTCTGTGCGGTGCACAATGTGGAAAGGCGTCGGATTTGGGTTCCTCGCGAATGGTCGTCAATTCCTGCTACTGGCCAACAACCAGCAGGCCAGAGATGAAGCGGTAATCCGTGTGGCACTCGAACCGGTGTCCGCAAAAAATTACCTCGGGTAGGGTCTATTTGCGGATCGGAACGATGGGACACTGCAAAATCTCTTGCTGGCGCTCCAGCAGCGGTGGGAATGACGCTGGCTTGCAACAGGTTGCCCGTGTGCAATCGAACCGGTGTTCACAGTAGATTACCGCGGGTGGGGTCTAGCTGTGAATCGGAACGAGGGGACAAACGCTTGTTGCCTCGCCGGAAGATGCTCTGTTGAGCAAGGGTAGGTGGACTGTATCCTCGTAGCAGTGGGGTCAGCAGCAGCGGATGGCAGCGGAATTCGGATCCAGGTGATCTCCTCGGTGTATGAAAGAAAAATCCGGTTTCTATTTCAGCGTTTATTCGCGATGTTACACGTTTGACGTTTACAAGATAACTGATACGCTTCGCGCGGTATGGGGATCTTTATATACAAGAAGATTCATTAGTGTGAGTGTAGCAATTATGAGTCATTGGCTCCTCCCATCTCCATGGGAACACAAACAAACGAAACAAAAACAAGAAAAATCGATTGGCGACTAGATGGGAGGAACCTTCTAGAAAGAAATACATTTGGATGGATGTCTGACTGTACTTTTGGCTTTGCTGATATGATTTTACTTTTCGATATGGGGAATGGTATTGGCATTTCATTAACTTAACAACTAAGGTTTAAAAAACAAGGGAAAAGTGGGGTAAAACAGAAAGGGGAAGGTGGGGTGAAACAGAAAGGGGATAGTAGGGGCAAATTGACAACATTTTCAAAAAAAAACTTATTCATACAAATAAAAACAAAAACAAACGTTCGGAACCGAACATTCTCCCCCCGGGCTTCAATGCGGATCTGCGAGTGCGTCATCGTTGTCTTGGATCGGTAATGGTGCGAGTCGAGAAACTGGGCGACGGTATACCCCGGTAGCTGTTTGAACATCAACTACTCTCACTACTAGATCTTTGCCAGGATACACTTTTACTACTCGGCCCAACTTCCACGATTGAGGAGGAAGGTTATCTTCCTTTACAACTACGATTAGCCCAGGAGTCACGTTAGGGGAGTCTTTGGTCCACTTTGAGCGAGCCTGCAAGGTGTTCAGATACTCGTTTGACCAGCGTCTCCAGAAATGCTCACGCAGAGACTGCAAATACTTCCATCGGTTCAAACGGTTTACAGGGACATTTTCGAGAGTAGGTTCAGGTATGGCAACCAACTCACGGCCAATCAGAAAATGTCCGGGCGTTAAGGCGCTTAGTTCGTGGGTGTCCGAAGAGTGAGCGAAGAGTGGACGTGAATTGAGCACTGCTTCAATTTGGGTAAGAACAGTGTAAAACTCTTCGAAAGTGAGACAGGCATTGGACAAAACCTTCCGCAGATGGGTTTTTGTACTTTTTACCCCGGCCTCCCATAGCCCTCCAAAATTGGGAGATCGAGGCGGGATGAACTTCCAAACTATTTCGCGAGCGGAACAAAACTCGTTAATTTTCCCCTTGGCTTGATCATCCTGGAACATCAAATAAAGATCATGGAGATCTGACTTAGCTCCAGCAAAATTTGTGCCGTGGTCGGAATGAATTTCTTCAACCAGACCCCGACGGCTGACAAAGCGCTGTAGAGCTGCTACAAAGGCTGCTGACGACAGGTCAGAGACCAATTCTAAATGAATGGCCTTGGTAGCGAGGCATATGAAAATACAAATATATGCCTTTACTCGCACGGACTTCCGGAGACCTATCTTTACAAAAACCGGACCAGCGAAATCCACGCCGGTGCGAGAAAATGGAGGAGATGGAACAACACGAGCTTCCGGAAGACGACCCATCAGCGGCTGCATACAACTAGGGCGAAATCGGAAACAGGTCACACATTTTCCCAAAACCTTGCGAATGGTTGATTTGGCGTTAACCAACCAGAACCTTTGACGAAGGAGTGACAACAACCCAGACGGTCCAAGGTGAAGGTTTTCCAAATGCATGTCCCGAATAAGAAGTTCGCAAACTGGACTTTTATTCGGAAGCAATATTTGGTGGCGGGCGTCATACGGTAGACGAGAGTTCTCCAAACGTCCACCTACTCTCAACAATCCATCCACCAACATCGGATCTAGTGCACTCAAACGACGACTAGGCTTTCCGGAAGCAATCAAAGCCAACTCCTCCGGCATTTCCAGATGCTGCACTAGCCGCATGATAGTTATCATAGCTTGGCGTAGCTCAGGAACGGTCAAACCCTTGGTAAACGTACGATTTGCGTGGTTTGATCTGCAGTTATTCACAAACCGTAGCACATAACCAATCACTCTCTGCAACTTTCGGAATGATCCGAAGGCTTCAAGAAAAGGTACGTCCTCAAGAACAACAGTGGCAGATACAGCGGGTACAACTAAAACGATATCGGGCAGCTCTGATTCTGAAGGCAAATCTGGGACAGCGACTTCATACTGACGAAGCTTCAAAAAGGACGGCCCGTTCCACCACAGGTCATTTTTCGCCAGAGCCTGTGGTAATTGACCTCTAGACACAACATCGGCTGGATTTTCTTCCGATCGAACGTAAGACCAGCTATACCTTTCGGTAGAGGTATTAATCTCTGTCACGCGGTTACGGACAAAGACCTCGAGCAGGCTGGGAGACTTCTTTAACCAAGCTAGCACAATGCGACTATCGGACCACAGACAGACACGTTGGATATCCATTTTCAACGACAAAAGGCACTTGGGAACAAGTCTTGACAGCAACAAGGCGGCACACAGTTCCATTTTCGGAATTGTCAGTGGTTTTAGTGGGGCGATTCTAGACTTACTACAGAGCAACGAGACCTTGACGTCGGTACCAGAAACAACTCTGAGATACACTACCGCTCCGTATGCACAATTGGAAGCATAAGCAAAACCGTGTACTTCAACGTACTCGATGCTTACCAAACCAACGAAGCGAGGAATTTTGAACATGTCAACATGTTTCAAAGATTCTCTGAAAGTAAGCCAAGACTGCAAAACTTCACCTTCCAAGGGATCGTCCCATCCTACTCCATCCTTCCACAATTGTTGCATGATTTCCTTTGCCAAAACTATCACCGGGGCAACCAGTCCCAAAGGATCAAACAACCGCGCGATTTCAGAGAGGACAATGCGTTTGGTAGGCACGGACAAAGTTTGGAATTTCAACTGGCAATGAAAACGGAAAATGTCTTCATCAGGATCCCACAGCAGGCCCAAGGTTTTGATAACCTTGTTCACATCCGAATTCTCGAACTCCAAAAACCTTTCTCGATCTTCTTCGGGAACGCTGTCGAGAATGGTTGGGTCACTTGCACACCACTTGTGCACTGGGAATCCTCCTGAACTCAACATTTCCGTCAAATCCGAACGAAGTTGTTCAGCCTGCTCAATGGTATCGGCTCCGGATACCACGTCATCTACATAGACGTCTTCTTTACTACCTTGGACGCAGTCGGAAAGCGGTGGGATTCATCACGGGCCAATTGCAATAATGTTCGCGTGGCCAAAAAAGGAGCACTAGCCGTCCCGTAGGTGACGGTGGTCAGCTCAAGGATCTGGAGCGGAGCGTCAGGGCTATCCCTCCAAAAAATTCGCTGTAAACTGGAATGGTTCTCATCAACACGGATTCTCCTGTACATTTTGGAAATGTCAGCTGTTACGGCGTAACGATGCTTACGAAATCGGAGGATAATCGAAAAAAGGTCATCTTGCACGGTGGGACCAGTCATCAAAACTTCATTGAGGGACGGGCCAGTTGTTCGTGCCGAAGCATCGAAGACAACTCTCAAACGGGTTGTGGAACTGCTTGGCTTCAAGACCGCGTGGTGGGGCAAATAGTGGACTAGCCTTTCTGGAGGGTCATCTGATTCGGAAATAATCTTACAGTGAGACAACGACTTGTACTCCTGGATGAAATCAACATATGCTGCTTTCAGATCAGCATTCTTAGCGAAGCGATGTTCAAGAATGTGAAACCGCTTCAGGGCCAATGATCGATTGTGTCCCAGTTCACTTACGGATTCCTTCAACGGAAGATTGACAGTATAGGTACGATCAGCATTTCGAACGGTAGTGGAATTAAATAGCTCCTCGCATTGTTGCTCCTCCTGGGACACGGTACTACTAGGCTCAATCGACTCAACAGACCAGAACTTTTCCATACACTCTGTGAGCGGCCGCAGACTGGCAGTGTAGCAATGCTGGTTTGCATCTACGTCCTCAGCACCACCAGCAACAACCCAACCCAATCGTGTCTCTTTCAGGACTGGCAAGCGATCACCAAGCATCAACTGTCCAGGCAACATCAAATGGAAGAACAGCTTGACACCAATCAAAAGATGGACTTCACCTGGGGTGTGGAATGACGGGTCAGCGAGAGACAAACCAGAGGGGATGTTCCACGACCGTGGATCCAATTTCCGACCAGGCAGAGGACCTGTCACTACATCAGTGACCAAACATTCAATTTGGGTTTGGTAATTTATGGAACGAGAACGGAACGAAATGTTGACCTTCCTGTCAAGAACCGATCTTTTACCGGTGGCTCCGAATACTTCAACGTGGGTAGGCACCTGTTCAACTCCCAAACACTCAACAAATGAACGGGAAATCAAATGTGGTTGGGAACCACAGTCGAGAAAGGCACGGCATGGGTGGGGATTTCCATGGCTGTCTAGGACATCAACCATGGCCGTAAGCAACAATGTACCATCAGAGCGAGGAACCTTGTGGATGGAACTGGACAACGAGGAGACACTTTCAACTGGAGGAGGAACTTCAACACTTTCAACAACTGGGGCGGACTCTTGTTTGGGCTTCGGACTAGTAACTACGGGCTCTTCTTCGGTATTTGGAGGCTTTGGCTCATGAAGCAAGGTATTGTGTCTGCCTTGACACTCCTGGCAAGATTTAGTGGAAGGGCATTTCAAGGCAGGGTGTCCCCTCCTCAAACAATTAAAACAAAGATTAAGTTCCCTTACCTTAACTCTGCGTTGGGGTACCGTCAAAGAAACAAACCTGTCGCACTTGTAGTTGGGATGACTCGCACTGCAGATCTCGCATGTCGCCTCGCTATTAGCTACGGGTGTAGCCATAGCGAACGACTTCGCCGGTGGGGGCTTCGAGGCGGACTTCAGGTTGGACTCCTTGATGGACGACGACTTCGGGTGGCTGGCTTCGCAGCGCTCCAACAATGAGCACCGCTCCTTCAGAAATATCACGGTGTCTTCGTAGGTCGGGATCTCTTTGTGGGGAATGGTGCCCTCCCACTGCTTCCTCGTCTCGGGGTCGAAAGCATCGGAAAGGACGACGACGACAAATCGCTCGGAAACACCGTCCAGGTTCTGGTTCAGTAGCTTTAATCCTTCGACGTGGCGGGTTACCTCGTTCACGAGATCTCTCATTTGCTTGGAGCATTCCTTGTTCATCCGCTGTAGACCCAGCAAGCCATGGATGTGAGAGTCTACCGCCTTCCGCTCATCCTCGTAGACGTCAAGCGGCAGCTCCCAGGCGTGTGTGAAATTTCCGTCATTGAGCGTTTTCGGGTCGATGATCTTCGCGGCGGAACCACCTGCTAGTGCCCTTTCGAGGTGATGCAGCTTGACCGCATCCGAATCCCTGGATCTGGCCATAATGTCGGAAAACACTTGCCGGAATCGAGGCCAATTCTCCGGCTTGCCATCAAACGACGGTATCGGAACCGGAAGCGGTTGCTGCTGCACTATAATCTGCGCCGGATGCGCACCGGACGCGGGCACTACAGATGGAGCCGGAGGCGGCGGGGTCGCGGACAGGATCAGAGTTTCCACCATCATGGCAGTTTCGGTGTGCTGCTCTTCGAACTGGAGATACATTGCATCGTTGTCGTCCAGCTTTTCCGGAGGCAACAATGCGGTGATTTGGTGATGAAAATTGAGGTACTCTTGGAAGTGAGCCTCCAAATTCCGGGAATACACTTTCAGCTGCGCCAGGGTGAACTGCATGATGCCGGCTTCCGAAACCTCTTCAATGGTTTTTCGGATCCGGGTCACTTTGGCCTTCGCTTGGCCACGGAGATGCACGAGCGTCTTCAACTCGGCCATTTTGTCGGAAGCACTTTTTTGGGGCGTGTGCTTCAGCGACATCACTTTTTCTTTCAGCCCAATCGGGCTCACAAACACTAGTACACTTTTTCTTCGTCCCAAATAGGGCACACAAACACTACTCAACTGTCTTTTTTAACCCAAACAGGGCTCTCACACAACTAAATTGTCCTATCCGAACTTGTTCGGACGTGTTTCAAGCTTCACTTTCTACACTCGCGCGAACTAACTTTCGGACCGCGAACGTTGCCGACCGGAATGAAAACTTCTCGACGGGATGGGATTTTTCGATTCGCCACCAGAGCGAGAACAACCTTTCACTGCCACCGGTGCTGCTATCCGGTTCGATTCAGGACCAAACAATGTGCGGTGCACAATGTGGAAAGGCGTCGGATTTGGGTTCCTCGCGAATGGTCGTCAATTCCTGCTACTGGCCAACAACCAGCAGGCCAGAGATGAAGCGGTAATCCGTGTGGCACTCGAACCGGTGTCCGCAAAAGATTACCTCGGGTAGGGTCTATTTGCGGATCGGAACGATGGGACACTGCAAAATCTCTTGCTGGCGCTCCAGCAGCGGTGGGAATGACGCTGGCTTGCAACAGGTTGCCCGTGTGCAATCGAACCGGTGTTCACAGTAGATTACCGCGGGTGGGGTCTAGCTGTGAATCGGAACGAGGGGACAAACGCTTGTTGCCTCGCCGGAAGATGCTCTGTTGAGCAAGGGTAGGTGGACTGTATCCTCGTAGCAGTGGGGTCAGCAGCAGCGGATGGCAGCGGAATTCGGATCCAGGTGATCTCCTCGGTGTATGAAAGAAAAATCCGGTTTCTATTTCAGCGTTTATTCGCGATGTTACACGTTTGACGTTTACAAGATAACTGATACGCTTCGCGCGGTATGGGGATCTTTATATACAAGAAGATTCATTAGTGTGAGTGTAGCAATTATGAGTCATTGGCTCCTCCCATCTCCATGGGAACACAAACAAACGAAACAAAAACAAGAAAAATCGATTGGCGACTAGATGGGAGGAACCTTCTAGAAAGAAATACATTTGGATGGATGTCTGACTGTACTTTTGGCTTTGCTGATATGATTTTACTTTTCGATATGGGGAATGGTATTGGCATTTCATTAACTTAACAACTAAGGTTTAAAAAACAAGGGAAAAGTGGGGTAAAACAGAAAGGGGAAGGTGGGGTGAAACAGAAAGGGGATAGTAGGGGCAAATTGACAACATTTTCAAAAAAAAACTTATTCATACAAATAAAAACAAAAACAAACGTTCGGAACCGAACAACTTCTCTATCTTGAGATCGAAAGCAAACAAAAAAATGTTTTGAGAGCGAGAACATTCTGGTGATCCTCAATCAAAACAATCAGTTGATAAATAACTGAGTTATGACAATCTAAATTTGACAAGTTTGTATGGAAAGATGGCTTTGGCGCAATTTTATTATCCGATACTGTAGCTCTCATACAGAAAAACTTGTATTTAGAAGACACAGAATGTTGCTAATTGACAAATTGAGAGATGAAGACGACTCCGTATTCGCTAGACCGGCGCTTTAATCAATTAAGTCACAGAACAGGTAATGATTCTGCCGAATAGAAAGCCAAACCGTACCCGAGCCCGCACATTCCTTTTTTCTTGAATCATCTCTCTTTCGGTTTGAATGCCAATCCACAACATACCTACGTTTGTGCTCAACTGCACTGCCCATATTCGCATAGTCGATGTAACCACCATTATTGGCAATGTCACCGTACAAAAGCTAATATCTTATGCGTGTGCATATTTGTGACCAGTTTTATTCAAAAGATCACAAGATCTAACCCTTAGTTAGGTGTCAACGCGGAAAAAATCTTGAACTTTTTTTTATTCATTGTAAAAATTCCAAAAGTATGTTGAAAAGTACAGTGGCGCTTACATCGACTATGCAAGTGAGCGCGAATTGTTTTTATTGGAAACCGAGACTTACACTCGCACTCCGCATACCTAGCCACCAAGCAGTGTGGTTGCTGGTGTCCAATTTAGTATGCGGCGGGAGCTCGGCACGGTCGCACGCTCGACGACGAACTGCGCCGATGACGCAGTTATTGAGCACAAATACGGGTGTGTTGTGGATTGGCATCAAAGGCCGAAACAGAGAAGGTTCGTGAAAAAAGGAATGTTCATGGTGGTGACTAGGGTTCAGTTTGGCTTTCTATTCCGCAGAATTATTACCTGTTCTGTGGCTTAGTTGGTTAAAGCGCCGGTCTAGTGAATACGGGGTCGTGGGTTCGAATCCCACCAGAACACGATTTTTTTTTACAAATTCATCTCTGACTTTGTCAATTAGAAATATGCTGTGCCTTTTAACTACAAGTTTTTCTGTATGTTTATGATATATGTACCAGAAAATCTGGTAAATGCCAGTAAAGGACAACATATATCAGTGTATTATAGCTCACCGCAGGATTTCTTGAATTTTACGGCCATGGTCATTTTTTCGGATATTCCGACTCCCTTGAAATCGTGAAATTTATCGTCTCTACCTATAAGCATACAGCTACAGTAATAAGTTATTATAATATCAGTGTACATCGAAATAAATTGTTTAAATTCCTATGATGTAGCTCCATTTTGTACAAATAAGTTAGCAAATTAAAGTTTTCTAAAAATTAAGAAAAAAAAAGCTATTTCTTACTTACCCGTTAGAAACATTCTAGCACAATTTTAAAATGATTTCTATTTACAGAAAAAACGCAATCATAGATGGAGTAATAGTACCAAGATGGGATATGAATCAAGCTGATGTGGCTCCATTGATATCCGCTCTTTTAGGCATGGCTGTCCCGAAGAACAGTTGTGGTAAACTTCCTCGACAGTATTTAAATGCTACAGATGTAAACATGCGAAGTGGTGTATTATTCTACACAATTTAACATTTATAATAAATTTTAGATCTACGTTGTGGATTTCATGCGGACCAACGCAGAGCAGCTTTACCAGCAGTATTATAGATATAGACATCAATCTAGTGCAAAAGTATTTCAATGGAATGTTTCTCAAAAGGAGTCTGACTACGTTAAAATGATAAGCAAACTTAAAAATGACATAGAATTGGTATATCGTGCAAAAAACTATAATCAAGTGGTAATATACGACCAATTTATAAAATGTTAAAGTTTATAACCTTTTTGTGCATTTACAGATAACGTTGTGTGATGTTCTTATGGATCTAACATTAGAGGCGATAGAATTTTATCAAACGTATTATAAGCACGAATTGCTGTTCACGTTGACTATCGCGATGGCTGGTTGGATGTTGATAGTATTGGGCAAGATATTTGTCTTCGAAGAAGCCCTGTCTAGAATCAACTGGAAACTCATTTGTGGTGGTGTTTTTGTTGCTGCGGTAATAATTGGATACAATATTTGTAAGCATGTGTATTATTTTGCATTGTATAAATTATTGAATCTCCTATCATTTCAGTACAAAATACTCCAAAAACAGTTACATTTTATTTTGTGCTACCAGTATTTCTCTGGGTTCCTGTACTGTCTTCATTGAAAGCATACTTAAAAGTAGTCAATATAAATGTAATATGGCAATCTGTGATTTTCATTGGATGTGCGGAAATGTGTGTAAGTACAACGACAGTCTCTGAATTTCATTAACATTTTTTCCACAAACAGGAATCATTAATGATAAACAAAAACAAAATATAACGCCTTTTTCCGAAAATCACAGAAGATATTTTTGGTTTTCGCTAAACCAGACTACACCAATTTAAAAAAAAAATAACAAAACTCTAGAACAGTGCTGGCCAATCTTTTTCACATGTTTCCTACACTGCCGTTCTACGCCCGATTGTCCAATGTTATATGGGGAATCCTGTATAACATGGGACAATTGTGCGTAGAACGGCAGTACACTTTTCGTAGAAAAAATAAGCATATGTCGAACATTTTAGCAACGGATCAGTGCTTACTATTGTATTTAGTTGATTCTAGTGTGAAGTGAATGTTTGGCTTTATCAATATTCCTTAAGACTCAATTGACCCAGAATGATCCACAGGATCCCAGAGCCCATATAGCCGAGGCGGTAAACGCACGGGTATTCAGCATGACCATGCTGAGGGTGACGGGTTCGATTCCTGGTCGGTCCAGGATCTTTTCATAAAGGAAATTTCCTTGACTTCCTTGGGCATAGAGTATCTTCGTGCCTGCCACACGATATACACATGCAAAATGATCATTGGCAGAGGAAGCTGTCAGTTAATAACTGTGGAAATGCTCATAGAACACTAAGCTGAGAAGCAGGCTTTGTCCCAATGAGGACGTAACGCCAAGAAAAAATGTTCAATTGTTTATTTAGTCAATTACGGCAATCGGACACGCTGTTTTTTTCCGCTTTTTCGACATTCTGGAGAAAAGAACTTTTTAAGTTATGGGTAATATGCGGTTCTCATTTGAGCCTTAACTACTCATGCAGCCGAACGCAAAACAAAAGTGCACCCTGGGAGTACTTGTCGGTTTAATAACATTCCTCCAAAAACTATTCTCCAGAGAACAATGCCCCACAATGAACCATTCCCAGAATTTCATGCCCCAGAATGGATCATTTCCACAGACATCTTTTCCTCAGGTAATGTTGGGCATTTTCGGAAGAATGTATTAAAATCGTATTTGTAATGTGGAGACACAAGTATTTGTTAGATTTTGTACCGTCGTGCGGGGTTACTTTTGAAATGCTACTTTGGGGCAGGGTTCCTGATTTCGACTTTTTATCTTCTTCCACATGCGAAGACAGTCAGCAGCGAATGGTTGTCGCTTTAGTTTGCGTGCTTGCTTGTCAGCGACGACAGCAAACTCCGGCGAACGGTGGGAAGCCACACTTGGAAATTACTCATTCGTCCACATTCGCATCGCAAGCGATCGAGCGGTGATGCGATTCGTGAGTGATATTGTGCATACGAATTTTTGATGTTTCCAAAAAATGTTTCTTATTTTCTTTGCTAATCTAGCATTTCAACAACAATACACTAAAAATGTATGCATTACATGCAAAAATTCTCTTCTAGTTATGATAATAGCCGCTTCGACCGCTCACCAGCATTCTTCACCATTCGCCATTCATTCATTCGCGTGCGATCCAAACTGCGACGAATGGCAACGAATATCCATGCCGACCAATTTGCGCATCGCTTCCCACTGGTGATGGGGTTGCATGTTTGATCATGACTATTCGTTTGCTGCATCTTTCTCGATTCGCTTCAGCAAAGAGGAGTGAATATGAATGGAGTGAGGCGAATATACCGATCCTTGCTTTGGGGCTACTTTGGACACTCTTGAATATGGATTTTTTTAATTCAAAATATGATTCAAATCTGTTTGATGTCTTTGGGACTATTATGAAGCAATATTTTTCCCTTCATTTGGTTGGAATTGTTTATCAAACAGACCCTTTATTGCTTCCCGGGACGCGAAAAAATATCGAATAAACCAAAAAAAGTGTATATAACGCATCAGAACATTTGCTCTGTATGCATTGTTTCTGCAGTTCATAAATTTCAAAGAGTTGATCAATTCATTCAAGATGTATCAACGTAGCATATACAATCGAATATTTATATTTATCGTTATACATTATAAATGACCGTTTCACCTGAATAAAGGATTGATGGTCCCTTTTTTAAGGCTGTCTATATTACAACATATCATGCTGCTCATAATACCAAAGATAGCAGAGAGCCATCTAAAAACGCATATATTTATTGAAATCATGCATGATATAGTATACTACAGTATTGATACAATGTAGTTTTCTAAATAACCCTGGAATTTTAAATGCAGTTTTGACAAAGTTAAAAATGTCCAGAGTAGCCCCCATCCAGTTCTATATGAGATGTGTCCGATTGGTGTATGAACAACTTTTTTGTTTATTGATGGATTTAGCTCAGATTCTGCATACATCCTACATACATACTCACGATTATCTATCTATATATAGATGACGAAGATATCAACAAATAACTTTTCCATGTTTTACGATAGCGACCCCAAACTTTTGGCCGATACAGCATTTTGAGGGGTGACCCCAAACTTTTGGTCGATGACATCAAGGATTAATTTACTTAATAACTTTTTTTCTAGGATTTTTAGCTAAGTTCTGTAAAAAGCAGTTGAAATCTAATAGAAAATGGGTCATATTACCGCTCTCATCTTAAAATTTGGTCGACCCAACTTCCAGCGACACTGCCGTAAGTTTATATTCATTTTTTAGAAAATTTGGCAACTTTGGGTTAAGTTTACATACAAAATTTTTTGAATTTTTTTTAAATCATGTTCAAAGTTTCTTTGACTTATTATCTTTTGAATGAAACCTAGGGTTTTGAAATCGGACGCAAATTAGCGGAGATATGGGCCTAAAAAATGACATGTTTTTGAGGGGGTGACCCCAAACTTTTGAACGGGAGTGTATATTTTGGAAATGTCGAAGACATGCGGAAAAGTTAGGCAGTCCTGTTCTTTTTTTATAATAGAAAGTGGAAATTTGATTTAACAAATACCCAAGAGGACACTCTTTGGCGAGCGTTCGTTCGAGACAGTCGCAACTTTTCGTTCGTCCGGTTTGTACTTTCCAGTTCGGTGGCTATTTTCGTGCTAGTGTTTCCGAGTGATCAAGTTTATTAAGTAATTATCCCAAGTGGGACGCGTGCGGTTGGCTAGGCCACTATTTTTGCCGCAAAAGTTCGTTTGGTTTGAGTAAAGTTCACGTTTTCTTTATATCACGTGGCGCATTGACCGATTATCGAGCACAGCAGTGCAGCACCTCCCGCACACCGCGCCGCTCGCGCGGCCGTGATCGGCTTCTTCCAGTGAGTACCCAAGCTCATCGTCGGCGACAGCAGCAGCCCACCGAGAGAAGAGCAGAGAGCGTTCAACCGCCGCACACCAACGACGGCGCTCAGCAGCAGCTCGCTTCCTCCCAGTGCGGGCGATCCGATCGCTTGGACCTGTCGTCGTCGAGCCTGTGACTAAACAGAGTGCACAAAGATAAGTACATAAAGTCACCCCTCGTTGTTCCCCCCTCTCCTCTGACTCTTTGATTAGATTTAATTTGGTACATAAGCAGTTTTTTCTCACTTTTCCTGTAGCGTTAATTTTGTCCCTTGTTTTTCGATTATTCCTCGTCCCCGTGATAGTGTTAGTTTTTGAGTGCCCCGTGGTGGTAGTTAGCTACCACAATGGGCGATGATGAAGATGGCGGGGGTACGTCGTACCGCATCAACGAAGCTACATTATTGGCATCGGATTGCTCGAGCCAACAAGGCGATGTAAATGCGAATCCCTTTGTCTCCCTTCACCCTGACGCTTCTGCAATGGACACCAACAGTAAATCTGTTTCGACGTCCCCCCGCCTCAAGGCCTACCCTCCCGACTTTGGCGGGCCATATGTTGTTTTCTTCCGACCCAAAGGCAAACGTTTGAACACCGTTCAGATTAGCAAGGACTTGACAAAGCGGTTTTCTTCTGTTATCGCCATTGACATGGTTGGTACAGGAAAGCTTCGGGTTTCGGTTGGTGACCGAAAGCAGGCTAATGAGATTGTGGCCTATGAGCTCTTCACACTTGAATATTTCGTTTACATTCCAAGCCATCAGGTCGAGATCTCGGGGAAGGTCGCCGAAGGATCTTTGACCTGCGAAACGATCATGCAAGGCTGTGGTCGCTTCAAGAACCCTTCTCTTCCTCCTGTCCAGATACTGGACTGCCGGCAACTGCATTCGGTCTGCCAGGAGGGCGAGAAAAAGGTTTACACACCATCGGATGAGTTTTGTGTGACCTTCTCCGGATCAGCATTACCAGACCTGCTGGTGATTGGCAAACTTCGGCTACCTGTGCGGCTGTATGTACCAAAGGTTATGAACTGCACCAATTGCAAGCAGCTGGGCCACACTGCCCAGTACTGCGGCAACAAACCTCGCTGTGCAACATGCGGGGAGAGACATGTGGACGGTGCGTGTAAAACGCCGCCAAAGTGTGTTTATTGTGGCAGTGACCGTCCACATGATCTCAATGTCTGCCCGAAGTACATACAGCAAAAACAACATCAAAAACGGTCGTTGCAGCAGCGTTCAAGGCGAAGCTACGCCGAGATGCTGAAGAAAGCTGCTCCGGTCGTTGAATCACGCAACATCTACTCGTCTTTGTCTCTCGATGATCAGGGCTCTGACTCTGAGGTTGGAGACGGGGTTCCCTTTGTGTTCAAAGGTGAAACGAGGAAACGGATGAGGCTCCAGAGACCAACCAAAAAACCTCGGAATCTGCCTAGCAGTGACCCCCAACCCACCGTGACAAATTCTAGGAGTGTTAAGAAAGGCACCAAACGTTCACCTCCTGGATTCAAAATCCAAGATGAACGGGACTTTCCTTCGCTCCCAGGAACATCAAAAATCCCAGATGTTCCAATTTTTTCGACTTCTCAGCCAGAGGGGCAGCATTCAGAGAACCAGGAACAACCCCTTGGTGCTCCGATGTTTACGCTGTCTGGCATCGTAGACATCATTCTCAACTTCTTCAATGCTCCCGACTCAGTGAAGAACATTATTAAACGACTTCTTCCTTGTGTGTCCCCTCTTTTGAAGCAGCTGGCTTCTAAAATGCCTCTTCTTGCGACAATCGTATCTTTCGATGGCTAATTTAACCACCGAGGTCGAAGATATGATTTCTGTTCTACACTGGAACTGTCGTAGTATAGTACCGAAATTAGACGTTTTTAAATTTTTACTTAGCAATTTACAATGCGATGTTTTTGCGCTCTCCGAAACATGGCTGACACCTGATGTGACCCTACCTTTTACCGATTTCAATATCATCCGCCTTGATCGATCCGACTCGTATGGAGGGGTGCTTTTAGGGATCAAAAAGCAGCACTCATTTTATAGAGTCGATTTACACCCGATGACAGGCATTGAAGCCGTCGCATGTGCAGTGACTATCCGGGGGAGAAGCCTAAGTTTCGCCTCCATTTATCTTCCACCGAGAACTGCGATATCTCGCAGAGATCTCGCCCACATCTGCTCGGTTATGCCTGAGCCACGGCTGCTGATGGGAGATTTTAACTCCCATGGTACAGGCTGGGGGGAACTGTACGATGACAGCCGTTCATCCTTGATATATGACCTCTGCGACGACTTCAACATGACAATTTTGAACACTGGGGAAGTTACGCGAGTGGCACCTCCAGCTAAAGATGGCAGTCCTAGAGACAGCCGATTAGACCTCTCAATCTGTTCGAGCTCACTATCGCTGGAGTGCACATGGAGGGTTATCCAGGATCCCCATGGTAGTGATCATCTGCCGATCGTTGTTTCAATTTCCAATGGCCCACAGCAGCCTCCATCTATTGACATCACCTATGACCTCACGAAACACATTGACTGGGGGAAGTACGCGGAAGCAATCATCGACGGTGAGCAATTGGTAGAAGTCCTTCCACCGCGGGAAGAGTATCAGTTTCTCTCAGAACTGATCATCAGTAGCGCGCTTCAGGCACAACGTCGGCCAGTACCAGGTCCGTCGGTTCGTAGGAAACCTCCCAATCCATGGTGGGACAGTGAGTGTACAGAAATCTATCGCGAGAAATCCGCGGCGTTTAAAGAGTTTCGTAAACGCGGTACGGTCGAAAACTTTGAGCGGTACGCTTCCCTTGAACGCAAGTTTAAGAACTTGATCAAGGCGAAGAAAAGCGGTTATTGGCGTCGCTTCGTCGAGGGCTTGTCGCGCGAGACTTCGATGAGAACTCTTTGGAACGTCGGGAGAAGAATGCGTAACGCGTCGTCGGTTAACGAGGATCGGGAAAGCTCTCCCCGGTGGATTCTCAAGTTCGCAAAAAAAGTTTGTCCAGATTCCGTACCCGTGGAGCGAATAATTCGTAACGTTTCCGAAGATAGGGATGACATGGATAGGCCGTTCTCGATGGTGGAATTCTCACTTGCTCTCCTTTCATGTAACAATTCTGCTCCAGGGATGGATCGAATCAAGTTCAACTTGCTTAAAAACCTCCCTGACGTCGCTAAGAGGCGCTTGTTGAACTTGTTCATTCAGTTCCTGGATAACAACATCGTTCCGGATGATTGGAGGCAAGTGAGAGTGATAGCTATTCAAAAACCAGGGAAGCCCGCGTCGGATCATAACTCGTACCGTCCAATCGCGATGTTGTCTTGCCTACGGAAGTTGTTGGAGAAGATGATTCTCTTTCGACTGGACAAATGGGTTGAATCGAATGGCATGTTGTCAGATACACAATTTGGTTTCCGCAGAGGCAAAGGAACGAACGACTGTTTTGCGTTACTTTCTTCAGAAATTCAGCTTGCCTTTGCTCAAAAACAGCAAATGGGCTCAGTATTTTTGGATATTAAGGGGGCTTTTGATTCAGTTTGTGTCGATGTTCTTTCCGACAAACTCCACGAAAGTGGCCTTTCACCAATTTTAAACAACTTTTTGTATAATTTGCTGTTTGAGAAGCAGATGAGTTTCGCTCATGGTGACTTGACAGTTTCACGAATTAGCTACATGGGCCTCCCCCAGGGTTCATGTCTAAGCCCCCTTCTTTACAATTTTTATGTCAGAGACATAGATGATTGTCTCATGGAAAATTGCACGTTAAGACAGCTTGCGGATGACTGTGTTGTTTCTGTAACGGGATCAATAGCAGTTGATCTGCAAGGACCACTACAGGATACTTTGGACAATTTGTCTACTTGGGCTCTCAAGCTGGGTATCGAATTCTCTCCGGAGAAAACTGAGATGGTTGTCTTTTCTAAAAAACACAAACCGGCTAAGTTTCCGCTCGTTCTGATGGGTAAGACAATCACTCATAGCATGTCTTCTCAATATCTCGGTCTCTGGTTTGACTCTAAATGCACCTGGGGGAAGCACATTGTGTATCTGTTACAAAAATGCCAAAAGCGAATCAATTTTATGCGAACTATTACCGGAACATGGTGGGGAGCTCACCCGGAAGATCTGATCAAGCTGTACCAAACAACCATTCTGTCGGTTTTAGAATACGGTAGCTTCTGTTTTCAATCCGCGGCGAAAACACACTTGCTGAAGATTCAACGGGTTCAGTACCGTTGCCTTCGGATCGCGTTAGGTTGCATGAACTCAACTCACACTATGAGTTTAGAGGTACTCGCTGGTGTACAGCCTCTGACAGACCGCTTTGCAGAGTTGTCGTTCCGGTTCCTCATCCGATGCGAGGTTGTGAATCCATTGGTCATTGAAAACTTCGAAAAGCTGCTTGAACAGAACCCTCAAACTCGTTTTATGAGTGTGTACTACTGGTACATGACGTTGGAGGTAAGCCCATCTCCGGTTAACACCAATCGTGACAACTTCTCAGACTTCGACAGTGCCTCTGTGGATTTTGATCTGTCCATGAAGGATGAGATCACCGGAATACCAGAATCTTTTCGTTCCGTGTGTATTCCACAAATTTTTGCAAGTAAGTTCGGGCATGTTAGCGGGGACAGACAGTTCTTCACAGATGGTTCGAAAACCGATGATTCGACTGGTTTCGGTGTCTACAATGAATTTCATAGCGCCACCTTCATGCTTCAAAAGCCATGCTCGGTATACATTGCTGAGCTAGCGGCTATATATTACACCTTAGAGTACATTCGCACTCTCCCACCTGAGCACTACTTCATTTTTACCGACAGTCTAAGTTCTCTGGAGGCTGTTCGGTCAATGAAACTGATGAAGCACTCAGCGTACTTCCTGAATGGAATTCGCCAAGTCTTGAGTGCTTTGTCCAAACGCTCATACACCATCACCATAGCTTGGGTCCCTTCACATTGCTCAATTCCGGGTAATGAGAAAACGGACTCTCTGGCTAAGGTGGGCGCTAGCGAAGGCGATATTTACGAGCGTCAAATTGCCTTCGACGAATTTTTTGCATTAGCCCGTCAGGAGACCTTGATCAGCTGGCAACACAAATGGAGAGATGGAGAGATGGGTAGATGGTTGCACTCCATCATTCCGCAGGTATCGAAGAAGCCATGGTTCAAAGGGTTGGATTTGGGCCGCGATTTCATTCGGGTAATGTGTCGGCTGATGTCCAACCACTATTTGTTAAACGCACATACCTTCCGTATTGGGCTCTCGGAAAGCAATCTCTGTGTCTGCGGCGTGGCTTACCAGGATATCGAACATGTCGTGTGGGGATGCGATGAGCATCGTGAAGTCAGATCTGAGCTGTATGAAACTCTCCGGGTCCGAGGAAAACAACAGAAACCCGTTAGAGAAGTGTTGGCAGGTCTTGATTTGGAGTACATGGATCTTATTTACCAGTTTTTGAAACGTGTTGATGTCAGAATTTGATCTCGTACGTTCCTTGTTTTCGTTGCCCGAAATTTGGTTTTGTTGTTCGCTCCCTGTCTTTCGTTGCCCCCCTTTCCGTTTGTCCTCTTCTTGTCGTTGTCTCCCGATAAAGCTCTTTCTGTTTAGTCCCGTTACAGATCAGGACAGTCGGTCCCATCAAGGTTTTTAGTATAAGATAGCAAGTAATTTAGTATAAGTCCCTTAAATCCCTCCTTTCCAACTTTATATATTTGTTATCCCTAACCTCGAAACAGCCGCGAGTACTTCGGCTCCCAAAACTAACCTAGTATTAAGTCAGTATAAATTTAAAAACAACATGTAAAATCAACATAAAAAAAAATATAAAGATGATTTCGGCTCTGTTATGCCCAAGTGGCGCCCGAGCCTTCCAAATAAAAAAAAAAAAAAAAAAATACCCAAGAGGTATTCCTCGGGTTATGTGGGGTCGACACTAAAACCTCTTCTTCTCTTCTTCCTTATCTACGCGGTACACCCGTTAGGGATGACTTCGAGAAGGGGGTGTATTTGTAGGGTAAACAGGTATAATATGCCCCCCTTAAGCAGAAATGGCAATATATATGAAATTGGTGTCTTATTCCATCTATTGTCCACTGCAAATCGTTGTTCCTAGAGTCAGTGAAGTGTTGCATGAGAACTTTGCCTTTGGATAGACGTCTATGGAAGCTTTGAAACGTTTTTATAAAACGCTCCAAAATTTACCTTATCAAAACAAACGAGGCAATACGCCCCATCAAAAGAAAAACGTCCAGCCCCGTGATAAAACTGTTCCAAGGATTAATTCCTGCTACCGCCTTAAGGTGTTGGCTTTCCCACGGAGGCTCGGGTCCTGACTAATACTTAGACTACCCGTTGGACTCAAGCTCCTGGATGGGGAAGGGGAGCCAACTCAACTAGCTGTTGTACGGCTCGACATTTTTTCTGTAGTTCAAGTACGATTCGGGAAATCGGGGATGTAACGGAATCCCACTTGTCTTCCCCTGATGTGTACAATGTTATCAGATCAGATGGTTTTCCACAGAGACGGAAAGGTGTGAACTTCGATAATTGTGTTGGAGAGATGACAAAGCAACGGAAGGATGAAGGGACACATCATTCTGATTATTCGTTTATTTAGTTCAACATCAAATTCATGATAACAGTGGATCAACAATTTGTCGCCATAATACTCGATATGCAGCTACAGCTCTCCAACGTCGGTCACGCCCAACGCTCGTCAGATCACGCTCCACCTGGCCCGCCCATCGTGCTCTTTGCGCTCCACGTATTTTTGTTCCAACCGGATAGTAAACAAACACCAACTTTGCAGGGTTGTTGTCCGGCATTATTGCCCACTGTATCGTCCAACTTTATCCACTTTCAGGATGTTGGGTTCACCATAGAGTGCAGCGAGCTCGTGGTTCATTATTCTTCGCCACACACCGTTCTCCTGCACGCCGCCGAATATCGTCCTTAGCACGCGTTGCTCGAAAACTGCGAGTACTTGCAGGTCCTCTTCGAGCATCGTCAATGTCTCGTGTCCGTAGAGAACCACCGGTCTTATTAGCGTCTTCTACATGGTACATTTGGTGCGGGGTGAATCTTTTTTGACCACTGCTTGTTCTGGAGCCCGTACTAGGCACGACTTCCACTGAAGATGCGCCTTCGTATTTCATGGCTCATGTTATTGTCAGCCGTTAGCAAGGAATTCAGGTAGACGAAATCTTCTATCACCGCGAAAATATCTCTGTCTATCGTAACATTGCTGCCAAGGTTTGTCCTGTCTCGCTCAGTCCCACCTACCAGCATGTACTTTACTATTATTTGGTTTGATTGGCTTTTATCAGTGAATTGTAATGAAACTCGCATGTATTTCTTGTGCGTAACGCGTTTCGGCTTACTACGCTTCAGCCATTATCAGACGCAACATGCTGATCCAGACCGAACAGCTTGGCTGGTCAAAATAATAGTAAAGGTCCACGGTGATTATCTTCAACCGACAGCATGTACTTTGTCTTAGCCGCATTCACCACCAGTCCGACCTTTACTGCTTCACGTTTCAGGCAGGTGCACAGTTCTGCCACCATTCCAAATGCTCTAGCAATAATATCCATATCATCCGCAAAACAGACAAATTGGCCGGATTTCGTGAAGATCGTATATCTGCTGTTGAGCCCGGCTCGTCGCATAACTCCTTCCAGGGCGATGTTGAAAAGTAGGCAGGAAAGTCCATCACCTTTTCGTAGTCCCCGTCGAGATTCGAATGAACTGGATAGTTCATACAAAATCCTTACGCTATTCTGCACACCGTCCATCGTTGCTCTTATCGGTCTGGTAAGCTTTCCGGGAAAGCAGTTCTCGTCTATGAGTTTCCATAGCTCTGTTCTCTGTCGATACTGTTTGTCTGTCGATTCTGTCGTATGCCGCCTTGAAGTCGATGAACAGGTAGTGTGTTGGGACCTGGTATTCACGGCATTTCTGGAGGATTTGCCGTACGGTGAAGATCTGGCCCGTTGTCGACCGGCCGTCGATGAATTCGGCTTGATAATTTCCTATGAACTCATTTACTTTAGGTGAAAGACGACGGAAGATGATCTGGGATAGCACGTTTGTCCGTCAGGAGGCTCCCATCCTTATCCCTGCAGATTTCGGCTTGTGGCACGTAGCCTTTGCGGGATGCGTTGAGTTTCTGGTAGAACTTACCTGTTTCTTGTGAACGGCACAGCAGTTTCATTTCCTCGCACTCCGCTTCTTCCAGGCGGCGCTTTTTCTCCCGGAAAATACGGGTCTGCTGTTTCCGTTTCTGTCTAGCTCCACATTCTGTCGGGCTGCAGCAATATCGCCCGCGCTGCGTCCTTCTCCTTCAGAACCGCTCTGCACTCCTCGTAGAACTAATCGTTTTGTCGACTCCGTTCTAAGTTCTGATTAAAGATATTGGAATGTTGTCGGAACCAGCAGCATTCGACTGAATCTCAAAAATCTACCAGCATACCTACTTCTTCAGTGTTCGTGTTACGAAAATTTAACTCCATAGCTCCAACTGCTGTCCGATGATGTACTGTTTTGACTACTACGTTGAAGCTGGCGGTGTCCATCCGAGAAAAATATGTTAAGCTCGTCTACGTCAACTTCATGAGAGGGAGAACACTGCTTCGTCAAGTTGTGGATGCCCTCTCTTCAGTGATTCCATCACACCTTTTTAGCAGGAAGGTTGTGGTCAAAATTAAGCTCGGCGTATCCTTATTTGGCCTCAAAGATTAGTGAGCTTCATCTGTCGCGTTTTCTGGTAAACTTCTGCCATTGTACATCACCTCTTGTTCTGTTTCGGTTGCGCGAATACAGCTTGAAGGAGAGGTCTCGCAGCTCTATCGCTTGTTTGACCACCGACGTGATCCACGGGGTACGTTTGTCTCTAACAAAGATGGTTTTCTCGGGAGAGTGTACTTGCAGTGGGTTTTCTAGCTCGGAAGTCAGCAGTTCGGTTTTCACGTTGATATTTGTTGAGCCGCCGTACTGTTGCCAGCCAATCGCTTGAAAGTCGCCTTGTAACCTTAACGTATCGATGTTCCGGAAATATCTTAGACGTACTACTTGTGGGGGTGGACTCCCCGAGCAGAGGGAAATATCAAATTAATAACTACGAAATTACAAAACCTGTTTTTATATCTCGTTTTGTTATTTTTGTATTATCAAGGCATTACGTTTCCATAACATGTTTTGTTGGACAATCTTATTTTGTTATGACCAAGCTATTGGTATACAGCCATTAAATAACATTTCAATATTACATTTTGTTGTGGAACAAGTTTGATTATTATTGTATTATTGAGAGTGTACAAATACTTTATGCTATTGCTATCAAAACTAAAACAAGTTTTGAAATAAATCCTACGTCATTCAACAACGTTATTTACAGTACTTCGCGAGTTATGCTTACGGCATCACATTTGATAAGAGGTGTGGTATATTACGGGACATGGAGGTGCTGTAATGTGCACAAAACCAAGTCCCTGCTGGGCGCCGCGAGGTTTGAAATTGACTGAGTTGTAGCTGAAAAGTTCCCAAAATATCAGCCACTGCTAAGGGGCGCAGCACCCTACATACATCAAAACGAGAACATTGAGTTGTCCAAAAAAAGTCTCACGAAACCTAATGCAAGCCTATCCATACACGTGAGAACAAAAGATATTTACAAAGTTCTTACAGATAGATTAACACGGGAAATCTGAACACAAACCACTACCACACAGGAATTTGGATTGGTCAATAGCAGACGATATTGAAGGTGGGGTTTGGAAGGAACGTTCCAGATTCCGCCTTTGACATGAGAATTTCAATGATAAAAATATCAAACTTATTGAGTAAACTTGTTTGAACGAAGCTGATACAGACAGCTGAATCCAAAGTTGTAGGTGGTTTTGAATGGGATTTTTAAGAAATATTTTATATTTTCACATGTTTTCCCTGTCGTTCCAGAGGATGATGTCGGTTCTACCTATTTGTGGTAAAAGATTACCATACGCCTATGCCGGAAGAGAGAAACCAAAGTTCGCAATGATTGTTCCGCCATTCTCACATTCTGGTCTAAATATGTCTAGCATTCTGAGTCAACACGAAGTCATATATGATGTAGAAAAAGATGCTAATGTGGAGGCCATATGCGTACATGCTTTAATTTTACCATGGGTAAAGTGTACGCATATCGCCTCCACTTTAGCATCCTATTCAACGGCATGTGCGATTGCTTGATATCATAACTAATTTTGCTTTCGAGATGTTATCAATAACTCTTTAATATCAAAATTTGTTATTGAAATATTTCCCAAATTCACTGTTATTAGGTTGTTATTGACACTAACAAAACATGTTATTAAATTGATTTTCCAGGAACATTTTTTGCTATGTGACTTGTTATTTTGCCGCTTATGACAGACAAGTTTATAACTCAATATGTTATGTTAATAACATAAAAATAACTAATTCCATTATGCAGTTATTTTACCAAAATAACGCATTTTGTTATGCTGTTGTTATTCTCTTCTGCTCGAGTCCGGACTATGATGTCTGCCAGGAGAAAAACTAGTTTGTGGTCAGATATAGTTGTGGGGACCGTTTTCGATTTTTTTTTAATTATTTGGGGACAGTCGGTGATGAGAAGGTCGATAGTAAACGAAGATGTATATGTTATTCTAGCAGCGCCCTTAGGTAGAACAGATAAGTTGAATGACTCATTGATTCGCCGTAGTGCTGCTAGGGTTCTTGAGACGAGAGATGCTGCAACGATAATATTGAAATCTCCTACTACGTAAACTTGGTCGAAACCGAAATCCAACATTTCGATCAGAACCTTCTCGTAGCAATGACTGAAGTATTGGTAGGAACACGATTGGTTGTAAAAATTGAGCTCATTAACCTTATCAGGTATCAGAAGGCCGGCTCCAGAGGCACGTTATCCTCCATTTGGGACATTTGTGCCATCGCCATACATATAAGCCTATTTCATCATTTACCTGAAGGAATGGGACAAGGGATGGAATGGGATTAGGAAAGGGAAAGGTGATGAAATAGGAAGGGGTGCCCTAGAAGAGGGAATGAACGCATAAGCGCAACGAGAGCTCATAGCCCATACCACAACGGGTTTAATCAGTGCCCTGAAAAGGACATTGTAAAACGCATAAGCGTAAAGAGAGCCTATAGCTCATTGGAGGTAGCTTGTCATGCAACATTCAATATTCAAGCATTTCAGAAAGAACGAGGAAACCAGATGAATCTGAAACTCATTCCTTCTTTATACAACGCACGCACCCTTTCGGAAAAAACTATGGAGTAATTTCACGCCATGATAATATCCAATAGCAAACTACAACAAATGCAAACATGTTTGAAATACTCAAATCCTTTTGGAGAAAAAAAGGACACACCCCCATTTGCAACTGGAGATTTGAAGTAAGCGGAGCTTTTTAGGGCCCACTAAGACGATTATATAGCTATAATTCTCAAGCGGAAGCTAGAGATTCGTAACCAGGGACGTGAAATTTCGAAAGGAAAACATGACACACGAAAGCTGTAGCAAATCGTTTCCCATGCGACGGGACTGCTGAGATGCTTCATAACTCACACTGCAACACGCTCGTTCATTATTGCTACTGAAACAAGTGTGTTTGAAAATTGAAGTGAAAGACTTTGGATTTTCGTTTCAATTGTGGGTCATTGAAAAAATTCAATGTGCTAAAACACTAATTTAAACAATTTTTCAAATAGTGGTGCACGCCAATAGAATGATCATTATGTTTTATGAAAAAAGGAACACAAGTTCGACCACTTAAATCTAATTAACCGGCGCCCGAAACCATTGAGAGAATAACGCACAAGAGTGAGGCACTACTGTTCTGCCGAGTGAAGCACAAGCAATGCCACTCCGAAGAGAGACTACCGAGTGCTACGATGAATGAGAACGTTTTCCGAATTGAAAAGAAAGACTCGTATAGTGTATCAAATAGATAAAGTGACTCATTCAAATGTTGCATGAAAGTGTATCATTGAAACGAAATTAAATGCCCCTGTTCGTAACTATACAAAAGAATGGGTTATCCGAAGATATTTTGTACTTGAGCAGGTCAGAGTTTCATTCAGGAATACTTCTTGCGGTCCGCACAGACCGCAGAGGGCAAGCTTCTTTCAAAGCAATAGTTATGGTATACCACAATGGAGGGCGTTGTAGGTACAAAACCACAATGAAACTCTCTTGGAGTACCAATTGAAGCGAGTTATCTATAAAATGTGGTCGCATCCAATTAATACAGGTTCCCTAGTTTATTGAGCAGGGACGCCTGAATACGCAAATTTTGCAAAGGAACACTAAAAAGGGCAAAGAAGGTCAAATGGAGACCCCTCATCTGACACATGCCATTCAGTCTACTCATGACAAATTCTCTGCCGTGTGCAGCATAGTTGTCCCATGTTAATAGGGATTCCCATAGAGCATGGGACAACTATGCTGCACACGGCAGTTCTGCTAATGCAGAGTTGGATTAGGTGCAATTCTATGTTTAGTTATCCATGAACTGTACTATGTACCTAAGTAATCCATCAAACTGAAGCATCTCAAATTAATGTTTGAGCTATTTCAGATGATGTAACCATCATAGTAATACTGCCAAATATCAGCGAAACGATACTGAATACAAGAGCTTGCTTGAAGGCATCCATAAGAAAAGATTGAAACACTTCATTTATAATGAAAGAACCAAACTGGGTTCACAAGGTAAACTATACAGAAGTTACCCTACGAAAATAAACTTTTTGAAGTAGAGCCACTTGGGCTACACACGCTTTTTACGCTGAAAATTGATCTGAGGTTTCGTAGCCGTAGCCACTACCCAAACTAGACAGGATTACACTCTTCACAATCACAGCACAAAAAGGAAACATCAACGGCAAACCAAATCGGTGTCAATTGAAAAACGCCAATGTCGAAAACGTATTAAGCGAAACCAAATAGGTGGTAATGTAAGCTAATTTACAACATTTGAATAATCCCACCCTTATTAAACCTCAAATTTGAGACTTGAGAAGGACAACTGATTATCTCGGAGAAACGCAAGGTCAACTACACTATTGCTCCGGATAGTGCAGTAAGGGCGTAATACTATGGAGAACGCCCTAATTCTCCACAGGCTCCGTTTGTGGTTAGGTTTTTATTAGACCCCCTAACCATTCATTCCTTGGCACGGTAAGCATAAAGCCGCATAACACCATGAATTAGGGGTCACCTGTTTAGTGGACTCTTACCACTGGATCAGGCGGTCCGTAGTGTTATTCTTAGACAATTGAGACAACCGCTACCGACACTACACAGCTATCTAGGCTGATCGGGAAAAGAAGCTAACATTGATGGTTAACTTCCAAACGAGCCCGAACAGCCCCGTAGTTCGTGGTCAGATATAGTTGTGGGGACCGTTTTCGATTTTTTTAATGATTTGGGGACAGTCGGTGATGAGAAGGTCGATAGTAGACGAAGATGTATCTGTTATTCTAGCAGCGCCCTTAGGTAGAACAGATAAGTTGAATGACTCATTGATTCGCCGTAGTGCTGCTAGGGTTCTTGAGACGAGAGATGCTGCAACTATAATGTTGAAATCTCCTACTACGTAAATTCGGTCGAAACCGAAATCCAACATTTCGATCAGAACCTTCTCGTAGCAATGACTGAAGTATTGGTAGAAACACGATTGGTTGTAGAAATTGAGCTCATTAACCTTAACTTGGGTTACGAGATATTCGACCCTCGCAGCTATTGGGAGAGAGGGGTCAATCCTTTTTAATGTTTATTCCTAAACCACCACAGGATTTTGTGCCGTGGCCTCGCCCAGCTGGCAACGAGTTTTTAACGAAGTTGTATGCTGAAAAGCGAACGGGATCTTCAGGGGCAGATGATTTAAGTTTGGTCTCCAAAGAAGTGGTCCAAAAAAATGTTTTACATACATACATTTATTTGTTCAACATCATTAAGACAAGACATAATCAACAATAGTACGCCACATTACTCGGTTCGTGGCTGCCGCTCTCCATCCTCGATCACGCCCGATGCTCGCCAAGTCACGCTCCACTTGGTCCGCCCATCGTGCTCTCTGCGCTCCACGCCTTCTTGTGCCTACCGGGTCAGTTGCAAACACCAGCTTTGCAGAGTTGTTGTCCGGCATTCTTGCAACATGCCCTGCCCACCGTATCCTTCCGGCTTTCGCCACCTTCTGGATGCTGGGTTCGCCGTAAAGTGCAGCGAGCTCGTGGTTCATCCTTCTCCGCCACACACCGTTCTCCTGCACACCGCCGAAGATCGTTCTTAGCACGCGTCGCTCGAAAACTCCGAGTGCTTGTAGGTCCTCCTCGAGCATGGTCCATGTCTCGTGCCCGTAGAGGATCACCGGTCTTATTGGCGTTTTGTACATGGTGCATTTGGTGCGTGGGTGAATCTTTTTCGACCGCAGTTTCTTCTGAAGCCCGTAGTAGGCCCGACTTCCGCTGATAATGCGCCTCCGAATTTCACGGCTCACGTTGTTGTCAACCGTCAGTAAGGATCCGAGGTAGACGAATTCCTCCACCACCTCGAAAGTATCCCCGTCTATCGTAACATTCCTACCCAGACGGATCCGGTCGTTTTCGGTTCCGCCTACCAGCATGTACTTTGTTTTTGAGGCATTCACCACCAGTCCGACCTTTGCTGCTTCGCGTTTCAGGCGGGTGTACAGTTCTGCCACCGTTCCAAATGTTCTAGCTATAATGTCCATGTCGTCCGCAAAGCACACAAATTGACCGGATTTTGTGAAAATCGTTCCCCGGCTGTTAAGCCCGGCTCGTCGCATCACACCTTCCAAAGCAAAGTTGAAGAGTAGACATGACCCAAGTAACCACAAGCATTATATCATTGCACGAATTAGACTGAATATCAACCTTTGCAATGCGAAATGCAGTAATTCCACACTTGTCATGCAATAATCCTTTAGATTGGCATTATCAATGTAATGATGCATTGCATTTTTCTTTACATTAGGGTTCATTAAATGGTGATATAAGATACTTCCATAATTCAACACTGCAAAAACTGAACAAATGCAATGCACAAACTAGCAAAGTGTGCTCTAACAATACAATTATAAAAGCTTGACTCTAATGGTAAACAAATGAAATCAAGAAGATTGAACAACTTTACGGTCAACTCAAGCGGTCTTCAACGTTTCTGGTTCGACTCCCGGCCAACTTAATCCCCGTTTGAGCCACCGATCGACGACAGCAAAACCTTTTTAAAGATGACCTTTTCTCTTTTCTGTAGGCTGCTATCACATGCCAATAATGATGGAAACCACAATTAGCATATGAGCAGTATGCGAAGCGAAGGGTGTTTTAATCGTGCATTTCATTTTCTTATATTGATTAAATATCTTCGAAAATGCATTATGTATTTATCAGTAATTTATCAGATTGTGATAAATAACTGTATTCTATTACATATGACATAGTCGTTTTGCCCACTACTGCAATGATTGAGACAGAAGAACACTTTCCTTTAAGTTAATAATATATCTGTTGTTATCACTGCAGCAGAAACGGTCCAAGGCACCAGCGCGTATGGAACTCATCTAGCGGTCTTCAACACTTCTGGTTCGACTCCCGACCCGGCGACAAAAAAATAATGGTCAAAACATTCACGTGGGCATCAGTACCGTCGATAACGAAACCGGTGCTAAAAATAGATTTTTGTTTTGGTTTTTCTAGTTGCACGTATCAAGCATGTGCAAATACAAATGTACAGCACATGCATTTATGTTACTTTAGCAATGGCTGTCAGCGTGCTGCAATATGTGGCACTAATTGGATTTTAGTGGGGCCCTTTTCGACTTTAATATTACTTTAATGAGGTGTTTAAAGTAATGCAGCATTATATTCACAATTTTAATTATCAATATATGGCAAAATTGGTGCACTTATATACGGCTTCGTGGTTACTTGGGGAGAGTCCGTCACCATGTCGCAGTCCCCGGCGAGATTCGAATGAGCTGGATAGTTCACTCGAAACCCTTACGCAGTTTTGCACACCGTCCATCGTTGCTTTAATCAGTCTAGTCAGCTTCCCAGGAAAACCGTTTTCGTCCATGATTCTCCATAGCTCTGCGCGGTCGATACTGTCGTATGCCGCTTTGAAGTCGATAAACAGGTGATGCGTTGGGACCTGGTATTCACGGCATTTTTGGAGGATTTGCCGTACGGTAAAGATCTGGTCCGTTGTCGACCGGCCGTCGATGAAGCCGGCTTGATAACTTCCCACGAACTCATTTGTTTTAGGTGACAGACGACGGAAGATGATCTGGGATAGCACTTTGTAGGCAGCATTCAAAATAGTGATCGCTCTGAAGTTCTCACATTCCAAATGGTCGCCTTTCTTGTGAATGGGGCAGATTACCCCTTCCTTCCACTCCTCCGGTAGCTGTTCGGTTTCCCAGATCCTGACTATCAGCCGATGCAGACAGGTGGCCAACTTTTCTGGGCCCATCTTGATGAGTTCAGCTGCGATACCATCCTTACCAGCTGCTTTGTTGATTTTGAGCTGGTGAATGGCATCCTTAACTTCCCTCAGCGTGGGAGTTGGTTCATTTCCGTCCTCCGCTGCACTGGCGTCGTCGTTTCTTCCGTTGCCGTGGGCTCCCGTGCCTACGTTCTCCACGCCGTTCAGGTTGCTGATCGAAGTGCTGCTTCCACCTTTCGATCACCTCACGTCCGTCCGTCAAGAGGCCTCCGTCTTTATCAATGCATATTTCGGCTCGCGGCACAAAGCCGTTGCGGGATGCGTTGAGCTTCTGATAGAACTTCCGTGTTTCTTGGGAACGGCACAGCAGTTCCATTTCTTCACACTCCGCTTCTTCCAGGCGGCGCTTTTTCTCCCGAAAGAGGCGGGTCTGCTGTTTCCGCTTCTGTTTGTAACGCTCCACGTTCTGTCGAGTCCCTTGCTGCAGCATTACCGCCCTCGCTGCGTTCTTCTCCTCCAAAACCGTTCTGCACTCTTCATCGAACCATTCGTTCCATCGATTCCGTTCCACGTACCCGATGGTGCTCTCGGCTGCGTCGTTGATGGCTGCTTTCACTGTACTCCAGCAGTCCTCTAGAGGGGCCTCATCGAGCTCGCCTTCGTCTGGCAACGCGTCTTCGAGATTCTGCGCGTATGCTGAGGCGACATCCGGTTACTCCAGTCGCTCTAGGTTGTACCGTGGCGGTCGCCGGTACCGTACATTGTTGATGACGGAGAGTTTTGGGCGCAGTTTGACCATCACCAGATAGTGGTCGGAGTCGATGTTGGCGCCACGATAGGTCCTGACGTCGATAATGTCGGAGAAGTGCCGTCCGTCAATCAGAACGTGGTCGATTTGGGATTCCGTCTGCTGTGGTGATCTCCAGGTGTAACGATAAGGGAGGCTGTGCTGGAAAAAGGTGCTATGTATGGCCATATTTTTGGAGGCGGCGAAATCAATGAGCCGTAGGCCGTTTTCGTTCGTCTGCTGGTGGGCGCTGAACTTACCAATCGTCGGTCTGAATTCCTCCTCCTGGCCTACCGGAGCGTTCAAATCTCCTATGATGATCTTGACGTCGTGGCTTGGGCAGCGATCGTACTCGCGTTCGAGCTGCGCGTAAAATGCGTCCTTGTCATCATCAGTACTTCCGGAGTGTGGGCTGTGCACGTTTATTATGCTGAAGTTGAAGAATCGGCCCTTGATCCTCAACCTGCACATTCTTTCGTCGATCGGCCACCAACCAATCAGGCGCCTCTGCATATCACCCATCACGATGAAAGCTGTTCCCAGCTCGCGTGTGTTGCCGCAGCTCTGGTAGATGGTATGATTACCTCTAAACGATCGCACCATGGATCCTGTCCAACACACCTCCTGCAGCGCTACGATGCCGAACCCGCGGTCCTTCAGTAGATCGGCGAGTATGCTGGTGCTCCCAATGAAGTTGAGAGATCGGCAGTTCCGCATACCGAGTTTCCAATCGCAAGTCCTTTTTGTTCGCTGGGGTCGTTGCCGTTGGTCTCGGTTCGTATTATTCTGTTGCTGATTTTCCGTTACAATGTTTTTTTATGGCTGGCTCGTAGGACCTGACACCAACCCCCTACTTTCCGGAGGACCATAGTGCACAGTTGAGCTTAGAGTCCTTCCCTGGCACTCGGACATAGATCAGCCGCCCCTAACATGGGGATCAGACGCTGTTGTGAGCCGCTCCTCCTGGAGAACAGACGCTCAGGTTTGCCGAAGCAAACCCCCCTTCCCTGTCAGCCTACGACCAAAGTTCCCACCGGGGTTGGTTACCCGATCTTCCCTAAGGTTGCTCATAGTTTCCGGCCGGTACCGCGTGGAGGTAGGGTGAGTAGGTAGGAGGTATATGCCTATTTTGTTTTGACAACATGGGCGAAATGTGTTCGGAACAGGTTTCTTCAGGGCGAATTTCGGTGGCCAGAGGTTAACCAGAGAGGTGACTGGCACTGTTAACGGTTACAAAGATGATGTACATGAAAAATCATGAAGATAAAAAACCACTATAGCCACAGTTGTGAAAGCGTGATTATTCAGTATAAGCATGCTGATGGTGACAGGTTCGATTCACGGTCGGAACAGGAACTTTTCGTAAAGGATTTTTTCTTGACTTCCTTCGTTATAGAGTATCTTTGTGCCTGCCACATGATATACACATGCAAAACAATTATATGCAGAGGAAGCTCTCCAGTTAATAACTGTGGAAGTGCTAAGCTGAGTATCAGGCTTCGCCCCAGTACGGACGTTGCACATAAAAGAAGAAATTCAAGATCATAGAGATAGATTTGGCCATGGCGTTAAATGTAGGCATGCGACGGCTCTTTCTTCAGGGTTTTTCGCACACGTCATCTTAGTAACTGTTAATAGGACCAATGACCTCCCTCGCCAACCCGTGGCCACCGGAATGTACCCTGGATGAACCTGTTTCGAAGACAATTTGGCCTTCGCTCCAAATCTAGGCATGCGACGGCTCTTTCTTCAGGATTTTTCATATGCATCATCTTAGTAACTGTTTATCGGACCAATGACCTCCCTGGCCAACCCGTGGTCACCGGAATGTACCCTGGAGGAACCTGTTTCGAAGACAATTTGGCCATGGCGCCAAATGTAGACATGCGACGCCTCTATTTTCAGGATTTTTCTCACACGTCATCTTAGTAACTGTTAAAAGGACCAATGACCTCCCTCGCCAACCCATGGCCACCGGAATGTACCCTAGAGGAACCTGTTTCGAAGACAATTTGGCCATGGCGCCAAATCTAGGCATGTGATGGCTCTTTCTTCAGGATTTTTCATATTCATCATCTTAGTAACTGTTTAACGGACCAGTAACCTTCCTGGCCAATCCGTGACCACTGGAATGTACCCCGGAAGAACCTGCTTCATGGACATTTTGGCGATGGCACTAAAACTAGGTATGCGACGGCTCTATCTTCAGGATTTTTCATATACATCATCTTAGTAACTGTTTAACGGACCAGCGACCTCCCTGGCCAACCCGTGGCCACCGTAATGTACCCTAGAGGAACCTGTTTCGAAGACAATATAAAATAAAACAAAGTTCTCAATTTTCTTGATATATTCCATTTAAAGTTACAATGTAAGTCTTACACCGTCCTTTTGTTTTTCCCTGTAGTGTTGGTTCTTCTTCTTCAACTGGCAGCATGCGACGCATCAACTGCTTGGTATCATGTGGAAGCGTCGGGATTCTGGCTCGTACATGGACATGCCATTGCTAGGTTTTCGAAAACTCTTCGAGATACGCATTCTGATCCAGGTTTTTCAAAGTATGTAAATAACTTGGACGTTGATTCCAGCGGTGTTTAGTAAAACGTAAAAATATTTTTTGCTGGGACTCCTTCAGTAATTCTAGCTGTAAAATATTCATGGATTTCTCCAGAAATAAGTGATTCTTACTGGGAATCCTCTTAAAATATATTAAGAACTACTGCTGGAATTGCTCAAAAACTGCTACGGAGGTTTTTTTTTTTAAATTTCAGGAAGGTTTCCTCCAAATTTTTTTTTCTTGGTTTCCCATGCAATATCTGCAGAGAATCCTATCCCGGTGTCGTAAGTCCCGCTTGTAACTTCGCAGATAACACCCTCTTTTATTCTCTTTCACGTCGGGGCATCCTGGCCTACAGAGCGTGGCGGGTTGCCACCTACACGCAGAAAAATGTCGCATATTTGAATCAAATGCAAAACCACTTTGATTCAAATTCAATACTGTTTTTTAAATCAAAGCGTATTGATATTTGAGTCTAAAACTAAACGACTTTGATTCTAAAATAAATATATTAGAAACAAAGTCGATGTGTCTTTCATTTGAAAAAGTGACTACTTTGAAATAAATATAACATTTTGCACAAGTTTATCCGCTGTCATTTTGTTTTTATTGTTATAAAGCGAAAACAATAACTTGAACGACGAAATTTCCGAACAAGAGATCGTAGTTAAAACATAAGACACATTTATTTTATTGAAAACGTGTGGCTTCTCGGATGATGACACAGAGAGTGTGCCTTCATTGGTAAGTACAATAAAGTGAAAGTTATTATTTATTTATAAAATTCATATCATTCCTTCTAAATAACAGCAACACAGGATAATCGAGTGCAAGGAAGTCCAGGTACTCATTCCGCAGCCGTTTCTAGCGGATATGACGAGGTGCATCATGTCGTCTTAAAGAAAAGGCCTGGTAAGCATCAACTGCTGTTCATAAAATTATATTTGCTAAGGAAACCCTTTTTGTTTGAATGTTCCGTTGAATCTGCATCTGTAACTGTAACTACGCTGCCTCCACATCTGCCGGCTGTTGCTAATGTAACAAGAGGCAACTGTTGGGCAACTGCACAAGAGCTTACGTGCTGCAAACATAAGCAAAGAATAAAGTCCATCATCGAAAAATATAAAAATGAAAAATTCTAAAAAACTATTGTTGAGATTGCCTATAGCAAATATTGTTTCCTAAAAGTCTTATTCATTTCCATTGGATTATCTGCTTTGATTGAATACGATCTCATAACTAATGAGAGCATTCCGAACTTATGCTCTCAGTATTTATTAGATCGCACTCAATTAAAGAAGATAATCCATTCAAAACATATTGTTATGGCCTTTTTGAAATATATTACTATCAAATAAATATTATTTTAAAAATAGATAAATTTTGTATTTGATTCAAAAATTTGTGTGTTTTGATCCAAAAATAAATATTTTTGAAATAAAGCAGTAATATATTTGTTTCAATGAAATTGAATATTAGAATCAAATATTTTCCACTTTGAATTTACATTCAGGCTGCTCAGAGCTAGACATAGAAACAACAAAATAAATGCTTTGAAGCTAATACTCGCCGTCATTGATTGAAAAAAAAAATCGCACTTAGGCCGTGGATCAATGGTGTTTTATTTTTGTTTCAAAGTCATTTTTTTAGACTTTAATATATATTTTTCTGCGTGTAGAGGTGGTCAGGCAATACCACTTTCAAGCACTCTTCCCCTCGCGAAACCCTTTGAATTTTTTTTAATAACTAATCCGCCTCACACAAAAATCAAGCAAGTTTTTAGATCGGTCAGTTACACATTGACAGTATACTTTTGTAGCCCTTCTGGCCAATATAAGAAGATAGGTTTATTTAAAAATAAGTAAATTTATGGCAACTACTCTGCTAAAACTCTTTAATCTGCTGATACCCTTAAGGCATCTTCAGATCTTTTCCTTTCTGTTTTGGAGATGAACCAGCCGCTGGCTGAAAATCTCCTTAATAAAGCTTATAATAATAATCTGCAGAGAATCATCCAGGAATTTCTGCAGAACTTGCAAATTCAAATTAACATTTATTGGAGATATTCCATGGGAATCTCAGCCAGAATTACCGAAGAAATTCCAGAAGGTCCCTGCTGTTTACTGGATGTATTGCAAGAGGAATTCCTAGAGGAATCCTTGGAGAAGAAATCCTGGAGAGATTTTCAGAGGGATCTTCAGAGAAACCCCAGCAGTCATCCCTATAAAAATTTCTGGACAAATCTTTTTAGAAATCCTCTTAGAACTCCTCTGCTATAAATTTCTGCCAGGATTCTTCCCTCGGAAATAAATGTCCTTTAAAGAAGCATTCTACAGTTTGCAACATCAAATATTTACTGACCAGATTTAAACGATACCAGCCAAAAAGCTGAAAGTGCCATCTATATGTAAAAGGAGGTTGTGACGCTCGCGTGACGATACTAATATCGCTCCGTGGCCTGCTCATGCGATGAATTGATAAGATGAAAGATAGGAAAATTCATCCCACACCTCCCACACTTATGGGGGGCCTGGTATGGGTGAAACCAACAAATAAAAAACTAACAATCCTATTGTTTAAAGAAAACGCGTGATCAGCGACAAAAGAGCTGATATTCACTTCAGTGGAGATCGTTGTCGCATGAGGTAGTGCAGGTAGTTAAAGCCACGTTTAAAGCCAAAATCTTGTAAAGCTACTCAATTTGTAAAATAGTGAGAAATTCGATATTTATGGTGCACAAGACAGTATACCATTGTAAGAGGGTGAATAGTTAACCGGCAAGAGCGAGATTATCATATGAAGAGGTAATTTCCCAAATTTAGTTGACATGTGCCATGTGCTCTAAGAACGTTTTTGTTATAGTACGGTTAGGACCACCGGATTTGTGCATCGAAACCACCCGCTAGAATTAACGGTGAACTAGCGAAGTCAGGTAAATGCATTTGACACATTCTACGGGCCCCGTATCATCAATGCTCAATTTTCAAAGTTGAAATTTGGCATATTTCACATTTTTATAATATTCTACACTACTCTTGTCGTCCAAAAATGTATTCTACATGATATTTATGTGACAATACATATTTATTGAACAACGGTTTAGATTAACTATAAAATCGTGATTCTAAGGCATTTAGACATACTATTCATCAAAGCTGCCGTATTTTAAACACCAACGCACTGATTTTTCAAAAATCTTCCATGATTAACAGATAAATGTATGTAGATTTTTCAGCATACAAAGAATTTTAATTGTAATACTTAACAACTATGAGGTATGGTTGGTCAAAGTATAGGTTTTTAAAGCGTTGTAACGTCACGGAAAATCAACCTTTATGAAATTTATTCAAATTCGGAACAAGTTTCAAATTTGAAATTTTGTATGGTCTTTGTACTCCAGAATATCTTTCAAATGAGATTAAAACAATGAAAATCGGTTCACTGATTCCTGAGTTTCACCTGGATGAAGTTTGCGTTGTAACGTCACGAAAACAAGTTCTGTGGAAAAGACCAAATTTCTCTGGCTTGGACGACTTCTGCAGTGGACAAAGGTAGATCTATATTCCAAACCAATTTCTTTCTCGTTGTGTATGAGCCCTTTTTCAAGGTATCATTCATAAATTGCGTACCACTAAGTGTTTCATAAACTACGAAGACTCTTGAGACCCGATGGATTTGATGGCCAACATCTACGCTCTATACAAATTCCAAAAATGGTTTTAATTGTAATTGTACTGCGATCCTGTAAAAATGCCACTCAAACCGATCATTTATATGATATCAGAGCCAAACAGACGAAACACTGACAAAATTACCATCTCGTATATCTCAGGGTATTGATAATTTCGAGAGTTAGTGTTTTCAGCAAAGTTGTTAGGTTGGTCAAAGACTTACAGTTGATGGATAGTATGCTTTAAAGTTCCACAAAAAAAGCGGCACTAGAGAACTTACAAATTTTAAATTTCATGTATCGCAGGACCCCGATTACCTGGAAAGACGGTTTCTTCGGCAAAATTTGGTGAGTCAAGGACTTGCAGTGGATTTACCATTTGATGCGAGATTTCGCCACTAGAAGACGCTAGTTTCCATTTTGCAAAAGCTGGCAAATGATAAGAATTTCTCAAAAAGTTTTTTACAAGCTGGAATTTTTTTCACTTTGGACCAGTGAAGAGAATTGTCAGACAAAAGAGGCACAAAACAAACAACAAAGAAGACGCGGCGATTACTCTTTATCCCAACTGGTAACAGATAATGACATGATCTCGAAAATTTTTGTTGCAGACAAAACGGAACCTGAATTTGTTGCGTACTTTTCAACTCGTGAATAATCAATTATTACCAACCCAAAATCCAAACTTTTTGATAATACATCTTCAGCAGCGCTGCAGTGTTCACCGACTCGAAGTTACCGCTCGAAAATCACAATGCAAGCCTTAAAAATCTTCAAACTCGTGGTGCACGATCTTTGTCCTACTCTGCTCAAGTTGGGACAAACTTATGTCGCATTGGGTAGAATGTTGCAACAAATTCAGGTTGCGACATTGTCGTTATTGTTGCGCGATGGTCGAATTTTGATTCACTGCTTTGGACATATTGTATTCGAATCAAATGGTAATTAAAGACCAACATATTTTTCATAAATGTTCAAAAATTGATTTGATTTGTTTCACTTGGTCCCAAGATACAAAAGTTAATAAAACGACAGTCAAAAAGATGTATTCTGGAGTACTTCAACTCCATCTTCGTGTAGAGCTAACCAATCAAGTCCAAATTTGTAGCATTTACAGAAAACAAGATGAGGAACTTTCAGTCAAAATTTGAAAATTTTGAAAGTTACGGCTTGTTGAATGTTTTCAAGATAATTAATAAAATTGGTATGCTTTTGTAAATGTAAATGTAATTTTTGAATTAGATTCGACTGTAGAATGAACTGTTTTCGGGTGGTTTTTCAGTCTAACGTAAAATCAAGACAAGTGATACTTGTTTAATTCCGACGTTTCGGCCCCTGAGGAAAGCCGAGTCCAATGGCCGAAACGTCGGAATTAAACAAGTAGCACTTGTCTTGATTTTACGTTAGACTGAAAAGCCACCCGAAAACAACTGTAAATGTAATATTAAACTGAAAGTTCTTGATCTACCAAACAACTCTACCGAAGCAACAATATTTCTAATTATTCAGGATCCTGAGATAAACGAAACTAAAAATGTGTATACCTTCCACCGCCTCCTAGTGGAAGGATTTGAAATCATACGGCCCATCAATTTAAAGTTCTTGACCAGCCAAACGACTTTGTCGAGGACACCAACTGTCTAAATAACAAGGTTACGTCTGTCTTTGATATCACAGGGATCACCGACTCACATATCTCAGGACCCTGATTACTTAGAGAGTTATCTAACTTTTTAAGTATCTTCAGTTTAAAAGTCGTTTGGTTTAAGGTTGTACTTGCCTAATGGTAGTTGAAATTTTGGAAAACCATGCACATTATGTTTATTTATAAAAGAAAAGTTGAAACTTTTTAAAAAGTGCCCAAAAATTTACAAATGTTGACTGCTAGTTTCTCAATTAGTCAAAACTTGTAGGAAACTTTTTGAGAAATCATTTACAAACTATTACAAACTTTTAATTAGCATCGGCCAGTGGCGAAATCTCACGTCAAATGGTAAATTAGCTGTAAGTCTTTGATTTGTCAAACAACTTTTCCGAAGACACCAACTCCCTAAGTAATTAAGATTTTTTTTATCACTGTTAGGTCTATTTGTTTCTGAGATCACAGAAGTTGTTCTTAGGGTCCTAAGTGGTATGTAGATCCTCTGGTATGCTCTTCATTCAATAAATTCTCTTAAACAAATTAAAGCATTTTCACTTGAATAGACGACATTGCATAGATTATTGAAGAAATGTTTATCTCGTCGGCGTGATGAGTTATATGCTGAAAAATCTAAATATCTGGCGGTGTGAAGTAATGGATCTCAGCGCGCTAGTCTTTGGGACAAAACTAGAAGAAGATAGGTGCCGGTGTCATTAACCTTCATGTAGGAATATTCATACTACTGATAGCAATAACTTGGCCCTCCGAGCCATTTATCACAAAACGGATTTTCAATAGAATAAAGTTCTCCGTGAAGCAGTGAAGATAATACAATAATATAATTACAAATTCGGGCAAATTTGGCTGATTATTCTGATTCTAACATAATGGGCATTTTCGTGACGTTACAACGCGAGCAGAACCCTGTTTGAAACTGAACGGGCGTTGTAACGTCACGAAATGTAAAAGTCGATTATCCAAAAACAAATCCAAAATTTATATGTTTTATTTCATTGAATTGAAGAACCAACCAATTTATTTCAATGGTAGAAAAAAAAATATAAGATCATAAAAATCCGAGCAGATTTTTTAAGATGTTGGTTGCGCGGTGGAGAGGGTCGGATTCTAGCGCGTTGTAACGTCACGCTACAAATACGCATTTTAAACACGTTTTTCTAATGCAAACTAAATGTTCAATAGGTCAAATATATCAGAAATTTTACAAGGAATCCGAATATGAAAAAATATTTTGAGGCTTACAATCGTTTTCATGAGTTATAGTGAAAAATCTGACTGCGAATGCGTCAAAACGTTGTAACGTCACGGTAGAATGTGTCATTTAATTCCAAAACTCGAGCAAATATTAATTAGCATGTCGACAGGTTATCCCACGTCGACGTGGGTTTTGGCTGGGGGCTGGGTCGATATACACCCGCCTACCCTAAGGCAGAGGAAAACCCTACCGCCCGCGTTACCACCCAAAGGGGATTATCGCGGACGCCAACCAGCAAACGACAAATCACAACAACACTATCGGTTTCTTGGAGTCGCCACTACCGACGAAATAAACCGAAGATCTCCACCATCGGGGACGAATCTACCCCGGAAGGCTGGGAAGCAGCTTCATGACTCCAGAATATTCGCTGGTCGCAGGAAGAGAAGCCGTATTGGAATAAACCCGTCCAAACCACCCGTATCCGTGTAGCCGTTACGATCGTTACATAGTGTGATCGTCATTACTCACCCAAGTGACGTCACGAGCGGAGAGATACGTCACAGGGCTCTCGTCACCCCAGTGGTAATGCGCGTCGCGACGAAAGGCATCAACTATACCGTCAGCGAGTCACCGGTTATCTCGTCGTCACCGTCGTCCTTGATACCCATGTGCTCGAATGGGAAATAAGGTCAGATCCACCCATTATTTAGCTAACCCTAGAATAAGTTAAATTTGTATTAAGGCCAAATAGAACGTCCCGGGACTTAGGACAGGATTAATGGAAAAATAGACTGTCGTAAGATGATCAACTTGCAGTATTTAATGCGATGGCGTTCTATATTGATTTGAATTCGAATAGATTAATTGGAAATTGGTTTTAGTAAATTGGGATTTTTGGTTTGGTATTTCAAAGTGAGCCTGGGATTTTCCAGTCTTTCACGTTGTGGATTCGTTAAGTGAGCGGAGACGTTTGAGCAAAGAAATCTAACCCGCCCGGAACAGAGTCTCTAGCCGGCACTCTAATCTTACAGCCACAGCCTTCCTTACCGGAAGTGGCGCTAAAGCTGTGCGCTGGTATCAATCGCCAACGAAAACCGTTACAAGTTTATTCAAATCCTCTCGAAATATGGCAATGAATTCTTGCTGGGATTCCTTCAGGAACTCCTACCACAATTTCTCCAAGCATTTTTGTTAGGATTTCATAAGCATTTCCAGATGGTATTGTTGCAGTAATTGCTCTTAAGAATCTTCCAGGAATTGCTGAATAATTTACGCCATTGCATTTCTCAGTACCAGAAAGGGGGAGGGGTCAGGGGGGATGCCACACCCGGATATTGGAAGACCAACTAATCGCATTTAGTTTAAAATTGGTTTCATTTTTTTTTTTGGTTGTATGGTTTTAGAGTAGAAGCCGTTCGAAAAAAAAAGTAGTTCGTCTAGGGCTTTTAAGGGTTAAGCTAGAACTTTTGAAAATCTTAGGCTTATTTGGCTATGTGTATTACGGGATGACCAGGGAGCTACTGTTACTAAGACGATGCATATTTGAAATCATGAAAATAAACCTGTCGCATGCCTGGTTTTGGTGCCATGGCGGCCATAATGTCCATGAAGCAGGTTCCTTCAGGGTACATTCCGGTGACCACGGGTAGGCCAAGGAGGTCACTGGTCTTTTTAACAGTTCCTAAAATGATGTACACTACCCGTCAAAAGTACGGACTCACAAAAAGTATTGCATACGTAATATTGAAGGAAGTTATTGATAAAAGATCAGCTGAGATCAGTAATCATTGAAAGTATTGATGAACAGTAGAGCTCCAGCAAATATTTTCAAAATCTCTATCTATGTGTGTCGTTTAGTAGTATTGTGTTCAACGAGACCGCATGAATAATATAAAATATAGTTTCAAGTTTTTGAAAAAAAAATATAAGGTTTTCCACTAAAGAGCATAAAATGTACGTTTCATAAGTTGCGATTAACCCTCGAGTAGTCGCGTCTTTGACTACCTGCAGCTACGCCGCAAACACGCTGTGTACCACATGCATGCATTTTTTATGGTGCGTGTGCTCAGTAAACGACGCGACTGCTCTCGGGTTAAAATAATCAAAGATTGCCTTGGCGATCGCGACGATTAAGGGCTGTATGCAGATCAGAAGGAATTTCTCGGCCTATCATGAATTGGTTTTATCACTTATTATATACCATTTCAATAAAACTTGCATTTGCGGAGAGATTTTTTATTTGTAAACATATACACAAAACTGTGAGGCAATGCATAAAACCAACAAAAGGTTTCGTGGCCGTATCATAGTCCAAAAAATGCTATGATACAACCGCTAGTTCTTTCATGAGCTCAGTTATGACCACCTCAGGAGGGTTAGCCCTATTGGAGAAATCATCAGAAACACCGAGTTTTATAAAAAAAAATATGTTGCCTAGCCGGGATATTGCTCAATATTATGATTTCACGTACAGCTTGAGATCAAACTTAACGATTCAATACGTTTCCGTCATGCTTATTTTCAGAAAAATTACATAATGTCTCTGAAACTCCGCAATGTTGAAAAACCCTTTTATGCACACAATTCCACCGAGTAAATTAAATGCATTTAACTTCCAATTATAATGCACAGTTTGTGTGGCGCACATATTTTTTGTCATTATCACAGTCACATTCTCCACAAATTTCCCGTGGCATGTCTCCTAACACGTATTAAATATGAAAACAAATCTGAATTCCAGATCGACATTTTTCCAATTGATGGGTGTATAAAAAAACTAAGCATAATTTATTCTGACGATCGAACATAGTGAAAACAACCCGAAATCGTAAGCCGGTTTGCATACGAAGTAATGAAGATCGTAATAAGACTGGGCCAACTTGCCAGAACTTGGGCTTATGGAGGCATATAAGAACTCGAGAGCACTTTCAAGTCGGCATCAATGGTTTTATGTTTAGGGTTTTTGAATCGCTAAAAACTTCGATAAATAAAAAAATTGTTACTTGAGTAGTGTCTTAGTAAATTAGTAAATAAAGGTTTAATCATTCTTAGTCATCACACCCCTCTTCTCCAGTTCACTGTTTTTAATTGGAGCACCAAGAAGTTCTCAGAGCGTTTTCTGAAAAAAGTTACGGAAGACTTCCTGAAGAAAGACGTCCTGGAGAAATTTTCAGTGGATTTTTTTTGAAAAAAAAAACGGATCCTGAAGAAATTCCCGAAGTAATTTCTGGGGGAATTCCCGCAGGAATTCCTGGAAGATTTTAAGGAGGATTTCCGAAATAATTCCCGGAAACATTCTCGGAGATATTCCTAGAGGAACTCCTAGAAAAATTCTTGGAGAAATCCAGTCTGAAGAAATTCTTTAAGGAATTTCTGAGGAAAATCCCGAATTCATGGAGTAATTTCCGGAGGAACTCATCGAGGTATTCCTGTGGAAATTCTCGGAGGAAAGCCGGAGGAATTCCTGGAAAACTCCTGGAGGAATTCCCAGAAGGAGTTCCTGATGTGGGTCCTAGAGGACATCCTGGAAAATTTTCCAGAAAAATTCCCGGAGAAATTTCCAGAGGAATTCCTAGAGAAATTGCCGGAGAAATTCTTGGAAAAAAATCCGGAAGAGTTCCTGTAGAAATTCCCGGAGACATTCCCGGAACTAAACGGAGCAATATTGTGGGGTGACAAAATTTGTCAACAGGGGGTCAAAGATGGTGTAGCGAATAACCTAACGAATAAATCACGAATCAAAGACTCAACTATCAGACAGTTTTTAGCTTGCTGAAAAACTTTGTTGAAGACGGCATCATTCTATCTTATCAAGATTCTGGGATATAGAAGTTTGAACATTATTTACCTTGGCGCCACCTAGCGGACGATTCTCGAACCAAAGACGCCATTGCCAAATATTTCTTAGCCTGCTGATCAACTTTGCTTAAAACGGCATGCTAGTACCTCATTAGGGTATCGAGATATACGTGTTTGAATTTTTCAGACACAAGGCGAAACCTAGCGGATAAATCCCAAACAAAAGACTTTACTATCAGATAGTTCTGAGCTTGCTGAAGAATTTTGCCGAAGACAGCATCATTCTATCTTATCAGGTTTCTGACATATGAGGGTTTGAACATTTTTGACACAGGCGCCGCCTAGCGGCCGAATCACGAACCAAAGTCGCCGTTGCCAGTTAGTTCTTAACCTGCAGACCAAATTCGCCGAAGACACTATACTTCTCATCGGGATCTTCAGATATACTTTGCGCAAAGTATGTGGACAGTTTTGGTACCCCAGGACAATCCGGAATAACTCCGGAACCATGTGGACCAGGCACCCATGTCCCCGGCATAAAAAACTAGAAGAGTTTTCGGGAAATTGTGAAAATTTCATCAAAATCCATCGAAAAACAAAAAAGTTATGACCATTTTTTGGACTTTTCCGAAGGTGGAAAATGTACGTTGGCTGGATGAAGGTTAACAATGTTATAGTCGAAACATGTATTGAGACTGAACGTGATTTTAGCCACTCAGACAGCAATTAGTCAGCACCCTTTGTTGTTTCACTACTATTGAAAGTACTGAACCAATAATAATCTTATTTTGTAGGCATAATATACACATAATCAACTACCTTCTGTGAAAATTTCATGAAAATTGACTGAGAAATTAAAAAGTTATGAGTAGGCAAACATCGCAAATGAAAAACACGAAAAATATTCACTAACACTCACTTCTATCAACATTAGTAGCTTACAAACGAATGAATCATAGTTGATGAAATTTTGCAAGAAAGTTTCTTTATGAGTATCATGACTGCTAACGAAATTTTATAATTATCATCACAGAACTTTGAACTATAGCGTAAAAGACCCATCTATTATGTGAATGAAAATTGGTCATGATTGTAAAAAATGCTTAAAACCTCGTCTGTTTGTTTTTCATCCACAGTTGATAGTAATGCATAGATTTTTATGAAATTCGGCACAAATTATAAACATTAACCAAAGATGTTCGGCGAGTATGCGGGTGCTCCCAATGAAGTTGAGAGAACTGCAGTTCCACGTACCGAGTTTCCAATCGCAAGTCCTTTTTGTTCGCTGGGGTCGTTGCCGTTGATCTCGGTTCGTATTATTCTGTTGCTGATTTTCCGTTACAATGTTTTTTTATGGCTGGCTCGTAGGACCTGACACCAACCCCCTACTTTCCGGAGGACCATAGTGCACAGTTGAGCTTAGAGTCCTTCCCTGGCACTCGGACATAGATCAGCCGCCCCTAACATGGGGATCAGACGCTGTTGTGAGCCGCTCCTCCTGGAGAACAGACGCTCAGGTTTGCCGAAGCAAACCCCCCCTTCCCTGTCAGCCTACGACCAAAGTTCCCACCGGGGTTGGTTACCCGATCTTCCCTAAGGTTGCTCATAGTTTCCGGCCGGGACCGCGTGGAGGTAGGGTGAGTAGGTAGGAGGTACTTCAAGATTCCCTTACTTACCCTTACCGGTCAGGCTAAGGCCGGGGTGGCCTCTGCTGTACATAGTAGCCGCCTCCATTCCACTCGGTCCATGGCTGTTTGTCTCCAGTTCCGCACTCTGCGTAGGGTCCGCAGATCGTCCTCCACTTGGTCGACCCACCTAGCTCGCTGCGCTCCACGTCTTCTTGTACCGGTCGGATGACTCTCGAGAACCATTTTAGTCGGGTTGCTATCCGACATCCTGATGACGTGACCCGCCCACCGTAGCCTCCCGATTTTCGCGGTATGGACGATGGTTGGTTCTCTCAGCAGCTGATGCAGCTCGTGGTTCATTCGCCTTCTCCAAGTCCCGTCTTCCATCTGCACTCCGCCGTAGATGGTGCGCAACACCTTCCGTTCGAAAACTCCAAGGGCGCGTTGGTCCTCTGCACGTAGGGTCCATGTTTCGTGCCCATAGAGGACGACCGGTCTAATCAGCGTTTTGTAGATGGTTAACTTCGTGTTACGGCGAACTTTATTCGATCGTAGAGTTCTGCGGAGTCCAAAGTAAGAACGATTTCCTGCCACAATGCGCCTCTGAATTTCTCTGCTGGTGTCGTTGTCGGCGGTCACCAGTGAGCCCAAGTACACGAATTCTTCAACCGCCTCGATTTCATCACCGTCGATATGAATTCGGGGTGGCGGGCGCGGTGATTCATCCCTGGAGCCCTTTGCCATCATGTACTTTGTTTTCGACACATTAATGACTAATCCGATTCGCCTGGCTTCACTCTTTAGTCGGATGTACGTTTCCGCCATCGTCTCAAATTTACGAGCAATAATATCAATATCATCGGCGAAACCAAGCAGCTGAACGGACTTCGTGAAAATCGTCCCACTCGTGTTTATCCCCGCTCTTCTTATTACACCCTCCAAAGCAATGTTGAACAGCAAGCACGAAAGACCATCACCTTGCCGTAACCCTCTGCGAGATTCGAAGGGACTCGAGAGTGTCCCTGATACTCGAACTACGCACATCACTCGATCCATCGTCGCCTTGATCAACCGTATCAGTTTATCCGGGAATCCGTTTTCGTGCATAATCTGCCATAGCTGTTCTCGATCGATTGTATCATACGCCGATTTGAAATCGATGAACAAGTGATGTGTGGGCACGTTGTATTCGCGGCATTTCTGCAACACCTGGCGGATGGCGAACATCTGGTCCGTTGTAGCGCGTTCACCCATAAAACCAGCCTGATATTGCCCCACGAACTCTCTTGCAATCGGTGATAGACGGCGGCATAAAATTTGAGAGAGTATCTTGTAGGCAGCGCTCAGTAGTGTGATCGCGCGGTAGTTCCCGCAATCCAACTTGTCGCCCTTTTTGTAGATGGGACACACGATACCTTCCATCCATTCCTCCGGTAATACTTCCTCCTCCCAAATCTTGGTAATGACCCAGTGTAGTGCTCTCACCAGTGCTTCTCCACCGTATTTTAGAAGCTCGCTTGGTAGCTGATCTGCTCCAGCGGCTTTGTTGTTTTTCAACCGGCCAACCTCCTCCTCAATCTCTTGAAGGTCAGGGGCCGGAAGTCTTTCGTCCTGTGCACATACTCCTAGATCTGTTACCACGCCACCTTCGGTACTTGCAACGTCGCCATTGAGGTGCTCATCGTAATGCTGCCGCCACCTCTCGACCACCTCACGCTCGCTCGTGAGAATATTCCCGTGATTATCTCGGCACATGTCGGCTTGTGGCACAAAGCCTCTGCGCGAGCGGTTCAGCTTCTCGTAGAACTTTCGTGTGTCCTTAGCGCGGTACAGCTCTTCCATCGCTTCGCGATCTCGTTCTTCCTGCTGGCGCTTCTTCATCCGGAAGACTGAGTTCTGCCTGTTCCGCGCCTGTTTGTAACGTGCCTCATTCGCTCTCGTACGGTGTTGCAGCATTCTCGCCCATGCTGCATTCTTCTCGTTTTTCAACTGTTCACATTCGCCGTCGTACCAGTCGTTTCTGTGATTCGGAGTCGCGAAGCCTAGTGCTGTAGCCGAGGTACTACCTATGGCGGATCGGATGTCCCTCCAGCCATCTTCAAGTGTAGCTGCGCCAAGCTGCTCTTCCGTTGGTAGGGCCACTGCTAACTGCTGCGCGTAGTCTTGAGCCACTTCTACGTTACGAAGTTGCTCGATGTTGAGCCGCGGCGTTCGACTTCGACGCGTGGTGATAACTGTCGAAAGTTTTGAGCGCATGCATACAGCGACTAAGTAGTGATCCGAATCTATATTCGCACTGCGGTATGTGCGGACGTTGGTTATATCTGAGAAGAATTTACCGTCGATTAGAACGTGGTCGATTTGGTTTTCTGTTTGATGGTCGGGTGATCTCCAGGTGGCTTTGTGGATATCTTTGCGGGGGAAGAAGGTGCTTCGGACTACCATACCACGGGAGGCTGCAAAGTTTACGCATCGCTGGCCGTTATCATTCGATACGGCGTGCAGGCTGTTTCGCCCGATTACCGGTCTGTACATTTCCTCCCTTCCTACCTGCGCGTTCATGTCGCCGACAACGATTTTCACGTCACGCGGCGAGCAACCATCGTATGTTTGCTCTAACTGCGCGTAGAACGCTTCTTTCTCGTCATCGGGTCTCCCTTCGTGTGGGCAGTGGACGTTGATGATGCTGTAGTTGAAGAAACGGCCCTTAACTCTCAACATGCACATCCTCGCGTTGATCGGCTGCCACCCGATCACACGTGGTCGCATCTTGCCCAACACTATAAATCCTGTTCCCAGTTCATTGGTGGTGCCACAGCTTTGGTAGAAGGTAGCCGCTCGATGCCCGCTTTTCCACACTTTCTGTCCAGTCCAACAAAGTTCCTGTAACGCCACGATGTCGAAGTTGCGGGGATGTAGTTCGTCGTAGATTATCCTGTCACATCCTGCGAAACCTAGTGACTTGCAATTCCATGTTCCAAGTTTCCAATCGTAGTCCTTATTTCGTCGCGTGGGTCTTTGCCGATTGTATCGAGTCGTATTTTCTCCTATGTTATTCGCAATGGGGATTTTTACGGGTGGCTTATTGGGCCTACGCCAACACTCCTGTCTCGCCGGAGGGCCATCGTGCCAGTTCTGTTTAACGTCCCAACCAACACTGGGACGACCACGCTGATGGGGCTACCACCTTGGATCTAGCTGGGCGTGGTGCAGCGTTTCTTACTCAGCCGCTGGATGCCAGAACAGACGCTGTTTGAGCCGCACCTCCTTGGTGAACAGATACTCGGATCGTACCTCCTCAATCTAGCTGAAGTCAGAAGGACAACAGTGCCCAGGCTGCACTACCAGCTAAGCACACAACTCTTAGCTGGCGGTCTTTGTCATCGCTTGACCCGTGGAAGCATGAGGTAGGAACTTGTGAGGACCAGAGCTATATTGGATGCTCTCCTTATCGACTCACCGTTTTGCAGCCCCATCTTTCTTATTCTGAAAATGCATATTTTTTAATGACGTGGGCTGCGAGATGTTCGATTCTCGCAGCTATTGAGAGAGAGGAGTCATGTCTAGACCTGCGAACGGGTCCTCAAGGGCAGATTATATAAGCTTGGTTTCCAAAGAAGTGATCCAAAAATAGTAGTTTACACAACAAGGTGCAGAATGAAGATTTTTACAGCACGAGTCGTACATTTATCCAACAAGGCTTGCCGAGTTGGATAATTACGACGAGTGCTGTAAAAATCGAGTTCTGCACCGAGTTTCGTACAACGTTTTTTGCAATTTCATGAATTACCACTTGAGGATAGTTTTTAACAAAAAATGTACATCAAACTGCACGCTGATGTTCATAGCCATGTTTAAGAAAGTCTGGTCATAGCAGGTTATACTGTGCAGTTGTCACAATTTTTCAATGCTGTATTCAAAAAATATCAAGAAGTTTATCAAAACTGAAAACAATTCTGTAATGGTTCATTACGCAACGCAAATCAGTGTTGTAATAAACCATTACAGCACTGCTAATTTGGTGTGGGAAAGTAGGCCTTTTCCTGTCAGATTTGCGTGAGGTAAAACAGCGTATTACGATGAGAAATTGCAAAATAGTAGTTTACGCAACAAGGTGCAGAATGACGATTTTTACAGCACGAGTCGTACATTTATCCAACGAGGCTTGCCGAGTTGGATAATTACGACGAGTGCTGGAAAAATTGAGTTCTGCACCGAGTTGCGTACAACGTTTTTTGTAATTTCATAAATTACCCTTGAGGATAGTTTTTAACAAAACTTTTTCATCAAACTGCACACTGATGTTCATAGCCATGTTTAAGAAAATCTGAACATAACAGGTAATACCGTGCAGTTGTCACAATTTTTCAAAACTGCGTCCAGAAAGCATCAAGAAGTTCATCAAAACTGAAAACAGTGCTGTAATGGTTCATTACGCAACGCTAATCAGTGCTGTAATGAACCATTACTGCACTGTTAATTTGGTGTGGGAAAGTAGGCCTTTTCCTGTCAGATTTGCCTGAGGTAAAACAGCCTATTACGATGAGAAATTGCAAAATAGTAGTTTACGCAACAAGGTGCAGAATGAATATTTTTACAGCACGAGTCGTACACTTATCCAACGAGGCTTGCCGAGTTGGATAATTACGACTAGTGCTGTAAAAATCGAGTTCTGCACCGAGTTGCGTACAACGTTTTTTGCAATTTCGTAAATTACCAATTGAAGATAGTTTTTAATTAAACTGCACACTGATGTTTAAGCCATGTTTAAGAAAGTCTGATCATGGCAGGTTATACCAAGGGTTATACAGTGCAGTTGTCACAATTTTTCAAACCTGCGTCCAGAAAGCACCAAGAAGTTAATCAAATCTGAAAACAGTGCTGTAATGGTTCATTACGCAACGCAAATCAGTGCTGTAATGAACCATTACAGCACTGTTTACTTGGTGTGGGAAAGTAGGCCTTTTCCTGTCAGATTTGCGTGAGGTAAAACAGCCTATTTCGATGAGAAATTGCAAAAAAAGTTTTACAGCATCGACGTGGTGTTCGTGGGCTCTGACGTTCACATGGCCGATGCGTAAGATTGCAAAGTTGGGTCTTGTCATTTGGTAGTCGCAAGGGAGCGCCAGCGTAGAGTTGTTAGCTACAGCAATAATCCAAAAAATCACGAAAAAAATAAACGATAAAATTTTTCAAACGCGTCACACAGCAGTGCTGCCCGTTTTCCAAAATTTCTTTAGTCCATTTCTATGATACAAAAATTAAAATTCGTTTACTTTTGTCAAGTGATTAGTGAAATAAGGGAGTAGGTAGGAGTGAAGCACCTCCAGATTCCCAACTTTCAAACACTTATTCTGAAAATTCATATTTTTTCAGTTGTGCCCCCTTTACAGAAAAACTGACGATTTACGATTTTCCAATATGAGGGTAGACTTTTCATCAACATACTTTACCTAACAACTTTCAATTTTAACTCTGTTCTAGGTGTTGGCATTTTTTCAACGTAGCGTACTCAGTTTGTTTTTGGTTGGCAATACACTGTATTTAGTTTATCATCTAAAACGGCGTCCCGGGAGCAGTTCTGTTTTCCTGTTAATGTCGACCAATATTGCTTTGGCTATTTTTCCAATTTTGCCAGTCGTTGAAAAAGATTCAAATCATCCATGGTTACTGTAAGTTGCTTAAATCTATTTATTTTTCAGTCTAGCGTCTTAATATGTATATTTACTTACAGAGTATCCGGTGTTTTGTTATGGTGTATCGCTAATGTATTCGTTTTGATGAAGTCCACGGAGAATAATATATATCGAAATATGCAGAGTGTTATATGTCTAGTCCTTACTGTTAATTTGCTTATATCAATCTACATGATAGAACATGGAATCAGCATGTGCTGGTTAAATTATGTATCGTCGTGGATATGCTTTGGTAAGTATTTTTTTTTTGCCTTCGTCGTACACCAAGGTACATCGGAAGGCTATATGTTTACTTCAAAAACGAAAATTGATTCTGCGATATTTGCCAAAAAAACGATCGCCAGAATGGCAAACGCTGAAACCCTTTTGCCAGAATACTATTTGCTAGAAAATACCATATGCCAGAATGTACTGATCCCCGAAATCTTTAATTTATTTTTCTAAGATTTAATTCAAACTGAAAATGTGATTGTTCAGATTTTTTATTCAGCTCAGTTCTTTAACATAAAAATGTCGTCAGTTTGTATCTTTCACAATAATTCAATTGCTTTGAACTGATAATTACTTCGATGTAACTAGGCCATAAGTAATTGTACGGTAAAAAGATTGCTAGCCGAAAGCCATTAGGTTGAATGATCAATGGGTTGAAAAGTCCACAAATCGCAACTCAGGAAACGGGACAGTTTTTAAATTTGTAAGATTTTCTAATAAATAGCTAATTCTTCTACAATATTAATATTCTACCGTAATCCACAATTTATGACAAAACCTAGTCTAACAGTGAAACTAGAAATAACAGCCTATGTTTAAAAGAAGGAAAATTGTTCTACATATTTGAACATCAGATGCAGTTCCTACGCAAAAAAAAAACTATTTTTTACAGTAAGGTTATTCTTTCTAGTTTCACTGTTAAACATTTTTTTGCACAGTAACTGTGAATTATCAACCGGTTTCAACCAATTTCTACGGGGATTTTGATTCATTGTTTCCGGAGTTCCGCAGTTATGGCCATTTAAGTGTTTCGGACCAGCTTGGAAAAGATCCTGGACAGACCACGAATCGAACTCGTCATCCTCAGCATGGTCATGCTAAACCCCTTTTTTTGCTTTTTCGGGGGCATAACAGGGCCAAAATCATTTGTACATTTTTACATTATCCAAAAGATTGAACATTAAGGTACTTAACCATACAAAAATAGTTACAATTAATCAACGATAAAATTCAATTTGATCCATAGTGAGCTTACAGGCAGCTGCTATCCGGACCAGGGTTGCCATAATGCCAGATTTATCTGGCACTGCCAGATTTTCAAGAGGCAAAAAGACAAAAAGAGAAATCAGCGATTTTGCCAGATTTTTATTTTCAAAACAGATTATTGATCAACGGAATTCCACCTTGGTGTTTTGAAAGTTTATCTTTTCGACAAGAGAATTTTAGTCAGCTCAAAATTACGTATGCGTTTTTATCACAATTATTGCGCCAAAATCGCGAGCAGATGCGTTGAAATTTACCATGCTTCTTTTGTCGTTAACTTTCTTGCACATTCAAAGTATCAAAGTCGGTTGCCTGATACTTGTTTTTCAGCTGACTAAGGCTCAATGAATACTCGTAAAACATACATTTCAAGATATGTTACGCAGCTTTTGTACAATTTGATTATTTTTTAGTGTTTTTGGTGGAAATTAGATTGGATAATCTCGATCGAATTTGCATTCATTGACTAAGAAATAACTGAGTACGTGAAGGGATGAATCGGCAATGTCATTCTTGTTTTGAATATTCAATGCGGTAATGGTCAAGTTAACACTATTCTTTCTCAATAACTGTGGTTTGTACACTCAGAAAAAAATTTAAACTAAATAGTATACATCCCATGCTAAATCATTTTCTCCTAGTTGACCCTAGGCTTCGTTTATATGCAGGCTATACTGGCTCAGTTTAACTTTGATTTAAACGTAACCTAGTATAACACCGGTATATTAAAGCTTGTTTAACGCGGATTTACTTAAATATGTATAGGACAGATATATTTTTGTATCTTATCTTAGGAAAAAGAAAAAAAACATTGAGAGATGTAACTCTGTTTTATTTATTATTAAATGAAATTATTGTAGTTTCCTCGGAACGGAGCCGGTGGGCAGCAGCATAGTGACTTAGGGGTTTTCGAAAATTTCTGGATAAAACTTCGTCATCCACATTTTGATTTCTGGCATGCAGATCGCCAGAATCTCCGGAAGCGTCCCAGAAGCCTCGCTTACGCACGAAAAAAGCCTTGTACGATCGAATTTTGGATGGGTGTTCTGCTCAAAACGCTTGGGCATCAGCGATTCCTCCTCTTCCGGATGATTAGCGTGCGCTCCATAGTCTACTGCATCATTGTTCTCGCTTTTGCCGTGGTTTCTCCGGAACGCCTTTCTCGATGCCTTGCGCTTCCTATTATTACTGATGATGCATCTTATGCGCTCCGGGATGATCATTGGATTGTTGCACTTTCGGATGCGGCAGGTTGCGCCCTTCAGCGCCAGCGGACGATCGATTTTAGTGGGGTGGATGATTGACTGCACTCGTGATGTTACTCGGATTCCGGTGGAGGCTTTTTAATTCGGATGCGTTTTTCTTCATGTCGATGCATTTGCAGTAAGCCTAAAATTTGTTACAATTTTACAAGTTTTTACAAGCAGATTTGACTGAAATTAACTTTCTTCGGATAAATTGTTCTGATGCTTAAAGAATTCCACTAAAAAAGTGAAAAAATGACTCGTTATTTCACCAAAAATATTGAAAATAGAGATGTTACAACTTTTTTTGGCCGCGATCAGAGCAAAAGTTTTTCGACTAACATGGGCTATACACAGAATAAAATACTGTCTCGTTAATTTGCCTAAGTTTAAATTATTAAGTGATATCAGTATACTTTTTAAACTGGGACACGTGTAAACTTCGTAAATGACAAAAATGATTATATTTTAAACTAAACAAGATTTGTTTCATTTCAGAGTGTACGTTGAACACAATACAAACGCTTTTTTTGTAAATTCATACTTCACATGGAATTGTTTTTGACAACATCCCCTGCTGCCATCAAATGTTTTCGAGAGCATCTAATAAAGTAATCATTTAATTGAAAAACAACATTGTTTATTTTTAAAATTTTGAAGGCAGTAAAAAAAACAATGTTTAAGATTTTCATAGCCACGACTAGCGCCAGATTTTGCCAGATTTTTTATTACTGACTTGCCAGATAAGTTCGAAAAAATAGTGGCAACCCTGATCCGGACTGTATCCTCATCGATGAGCTGTTGACGCTCATTTCCATCGCTGATCCATTCGTATGTAGGGATACTCACGCTCCTCTTCACACAAGTTATGTCGGGAACCGAGGTGCGACTGCAATCACTTTCGCTTGCAGAAGTGTTGGTCGCGTTCGTAATTTCAGGCATCGGTTTGCTGACGGCTGAAACAACATACCGGTGTTGCTTCACCTCATTCTTCTTCGCCATGTTTCTCGATTTTTTATTGTATTGTATGTAACAGGTACGCCAAGCGTATGTTACTATGTAAATCGACACTGATTTTTTCATTTGGGCCTAACTTACATTTTCGATTTCTCTTCATCAATCCCCTCTTTGTGTTATCACAGAATGTGTATTGAATTTTCCAAAGATTTTTTATTTGAAATGCGAAGAAGATGACTACATGTTGCTATAGAAACAAAAAGAATATTCACTTAACCAGACTTGACAGAAACTCCCTCGCGAGAAAATGAGGAAGCGATTTTGGCGATATTCTGAGGAGTGAAAATAAAACTCAGAAATCACAACGCAAATCCTCAACATCACCGAGCTTGCCGCGCAGCGAGGAGTTCGTCCAACACTCATAAGTGCTTGTTGTGTTTCTCACGTCCCCTCACACTCAAAAAGCTCTCGCGAGTTCCACTCCCATACAAAGAAAGACTCTCGAGGCGAAAATCGCACTCAAAAAACCGAAATAATCATCGGCTCTTTTTTCGTTCCCCTCTTCCTCGCTCAGTTTTTATTGCCTCTCTGTTTGGGGTTCGTTCGCTCCCTCGCGACGAGGCAAAAGCAAAACACCGCTCTAGAGCATGTTGCAAAACTCTTTTGATTTCGAGGAGGATTATCAAGCCTGCACTTAACAGCGTAAACTGATGAAACTGTTTAAACTTCGCGATCATTAGGGCAATCTTTGATTATTTGATTCACAAAATCATGAAACATTTCAAATAAGCAGAAAATCATGGCTTACGCAGCAATTTAATCTGTTTAGTGAGTACCCCCAATGATTTTGTTTGTTTTGATCAAGTTATTAGCGAAAGAGAGAGTCGACGAAGAGAAATCGATCAAGTTAGTTAGGCCCTTATGAAAAATCATTGTCGAAATATAAATTTGTCTAATCATTTTATTATTATACATAAATGACGTTGTCCTTAGAATTAAATATAAATGAATTAGTAATTTGTTCCGCTTAATGAATTGCAACCGTTCAAACTTGCTTGCACGTCACTGTAAAGAAAGAAGGCTTTAGAAAGGAAACGATAAAACTGCGCCTGGGAGGTAGGCAACTGAAATACAGCATTACGCAATTTAATTCGCGAGGTCAAGGAGAGAAATTCTCTTATTAACGGATCAAAACCGAAGGTCATTTTCACTTCGTGTCCTTGGATTTGATGGGAAAGTGGGAAGGCAAGATCTGATGCAGCCTGCATGAGCGAGATGCATTTCAATCAGAGGAGTATTAATAGATGATTTCATCTTATTCGTTCGGCTGAAGCATTTCCGGCTAAACCTAACTTTCGAGGATTCTTATCTGAGGACATTAGAGTCACTCGTTCATTTGCCTGGAGACTCGAGAACGTTAAGGAAGTGTGGCTCTGCCAATAACCGCGGTGATCGAGGAAGTGATGTTCAAAAGTCAGAAATCTTTCGAAGTGCTAATCCCCCGTGTTTCATTTCAGTAAACTGTGGTCGAATTATTAAAGACAGTTTCACTAAGCTAGTTACGTTTGTGAGCAGAAGAGCAAGAATAGAAAGGTAGTGTGATTCTATAGAAAACATGTGCATGCCATGTGCGGTGTCTAAAGATTCCTTTGTCGTGCAGCCGTGCGACGGCTTTCTGTGTCCTATTTAGGAACCACCGTAGCCACAACTCTCCGTCGAGTGCATCCGTTGGCAAATTTCCTGACCAACCGTCAACCCACGGTCAGAAGGGGCCGAATTTGATGATGAACTGAAATTGTGAACTAGAATATATGTTTATTTGAATTCTAAATTAAAAGCGTTTTATATCCCTATCCGTAAGTCTGGTGTGGGTGAATTTGGAGACTGTTGGACCTTTTCAAGGAACGCCTTGAACTAACCATAGGTTGGGTCTCATGCTGGGCAATCATACCTTGGCGATTGGTCCTCATTAGAGGTGGCGCCTAAGCCATTCGCTTAACAAAACGGAAACAGCCCAACAGTCCATTTGTTTAACGGGTGGTCACTAAATAACGGGAATACTTTGAATGTGCTCTTAAAAATATATGATCTTTAAAAATGGCAATCTGAATGTTTACATATGTTACATACGGTTTTTGGTAAAGCTAGGCTTGAAGTATCCTTGACTGAATTTTACACGCATCGAGAAATTTCTTGCGATCTGCGTACTACGCATAATAACCAAAATGTGTTATTAATCCTAAAAGGGATACCTTCATGGCCTCAGTTTCGTCACCTCGCTGAGTGTGCTCCATCAAGACGAGCTCGGAAAGGCGCCTGGGGTCCAGGTATCCCTTTTAGGGTTAAAGATCCCTTATGTTTTGATGCAAACAATAAATGTTTTATAAATGCACCGACGTTTACGATGTCACTTGAGAAACTTTCGCATACATTTATTCTTCTTCTCCACCCTTAGATTAAAAAAGGTGTGTTTTACAACAATAAATTTAAATAAAAAAAACAGATTAATCCACTCCTCTCCTCTCCTCTTCTTGGCGTAACGTCCTCACTGGGACAAAGCCTGCTTCTCAGCTTCCACTTCCACAGTTTTTAACTGAGAGCTTCCTCTGCCAATGACCATTTTGCATGTGTATATCGTGTGGCAGGCACGAAGATACTCTATGCCCAAGGAAGTCAAGGAAATTTCCTTTACGAAAAGATCCTGGACCGACCGGGAATCGAACCCGTCACCCTCAGCATGGTCATGCTGAATACCCGTGCGTTTACCGCCTCGGCTATATGGGCCCTACCACCTTGTGGTGATATTGCCTTTCTCGTCGAATATGCACTCACGATCTTTCTGTGTAGGGCTGCAAAACGGTGAGTCGATAACATAACATTGCGAATAACAAAGGAGAAAATACGACTCGATACAATCGGCAAAGACACACGCGACGAAATAAGGACTACGATTGGAAACTTGGAACATGGAATTGCAAGTCACTAGGTTTCGCAGGATGTGACAGGATAATTTACGACGAACTACATCCCCGCAACTTCGACATCGTGGCGTTGCCGGAACTTTGTTGGATTGGACAGAAAGTGTGGAAAAGCGGACATCGAGCGGCTACCTTCTACCAAAGCTGTGACACCACCAATGAACTCGGAACAGGATTTATAGTGTTGGGCAAGATGCGACAGCGTAAGGATGTGCATGTTAAGAGTTAAGGGCCGTTTCTTCAACTACAGCATCATCAACGTCCACTGCCCACACGAAGGAAGGCCTGATGACGAGAAAGAAGCGTTCTACGCGCAGTTAGAGCAAACATACGATGGTTGCCCGCCGCGTGACGTGAAAATCGTTGTCGGCGACATGAACGCGCAGGTAGGAAGGGAGGAAATGTACAGACCGGTAATCGGGCGAAACAGACCCCGAGTAGAAGTAAAAATCAGAACAATATCATCATTTGATATTCCTCAGTGAAGTACTCAAGATCATAATTAGCTATTGGTTTGTTTGACATAAGAGATAAAGGATCAAAAATAAGATCAAAAATTAGTAATTTTGATCTTGAGCAGTATTTTTCAGATTTCTCAATGATAAATGTTCTATTGCAGAATATTAATACAATTTACACCCAAAATTTGTAAACTGACGTAATGTTATGGAAAATAAAATTGAATTAAGGCTATTTTGCATATTTTCCTAAACTAAGAGAGCACTTTTCTCTAGATGATTTCACATTTCATGCTCTTTCTCTGAATTGTTAACAAAGCTAGTGATCCAAACTTTAAAAACGACATGCGTAGAATCATGTTTGGTTTATTTTGCGCCTAAAACAGGACGAATTTCCACCAATAGGACGCAATCAGTGAAGTACTAGATTGTTGTAATGAGCTGATTTTTTGTATGGTGAGAAGGTAAATCTAGTATGTACTTCACTGAACGTGCTCTATTGTGAACTGTCGCCCAGTAAAGCTTTGGAAACATTTAGAAGATCGTAGTCGTCACGACTGTCGTCTGTTCGTATACCCCATGCAGAATCGCTAAGCAATTCGTTGGTTGAAACTCAAAAAGCTTGTATGTTTTGTTGAATCTAGAATCAAACGGTCCGTTTTTCGAAATGGACGTATTTTGATTAGCGGGCCGATAATGTTTCCAAAATGCCCGGTGCTTAATTTATTGGATTCGTACCACACATGCAAGATTGACATCAAGGTCCAGCTCATGTTGTCATCGGACTCAATTGGAAAGCCTCTGCTGGTTTACTCACAGTGAAATAAAATAATTATAAACTGGGATTAAGTAATCTATCAGATAGAATTAATATATTTTCATGCCTATTTTAAAGAAAAGCAAATACCGATTATATGCAGAGTAATCGGCACATACTCTGTTTTTTTTTGTTCAATTGCCGCATCCATAACCACGCTTATTGAAAATGAAGGCCACTTCTACTTCCTTTTTGTCCCAGTGCACGTTTGTAAAATTTGTGGTGTACATAATGGAACATCTATTTATTATGTAACGCTAAATTCGATATCTTTGAACTCGGTGGTTGGTTCATTAGGATCTGGCGGAATCCATAATGTGGTTTTGAATGATAACTCCAACTTTTTTGTATGGGCCGTAACGCTAGGCTGTATTCCCTATTCCCCTGGAGCGCTACGGAATGTATTGAACTCCTATCTCCTGAAGCGTTACGTTATTTGGGGGCGGCGCATAATGAAAGTTGAAAACTTAATAGTTATTTATGTAACGAGTTGCAAAAAGTCGTTTTTTTTCAGCACGAGTCGTACATTTATCCAACGAGGCTTGCCGAGTTGGATAAATACGAAGAGTGCTGAAAAAATCGAGTTTTGCAACGAGTTCCATACAAAATTTTATGCAATGATTTTTTTCATTATACAACTCATTTGAGTTGCATAATATTCATAATGCAACCCAAATGAGTTGCATTATGAACATTATGCAACTATTTTTCATTATGCAACTCATTTCAGTTGCATAATGAACCAGTTCGGAAAAATTGACCATTATGATACCGAAATGAGTTATATAAAATAGAAATTATGATACTGAATTGCATAAAATAGTTTTTATGCGCAATGTTGGGCAGCGACATTTATACAGTGGGTTGCACTAGGCTTTCCAAAGAGCAAATTAAGTACTAATTTTGAAATCATATCACTATGAGATATTGAGCAGATATTTGGCAACTTTTTGAATAGCTCATCAATATCATATTAAGATAAGACATCAAAATTTGATCGTTTTAAGATATGATTATGATATTCACGTCTACCCGGGACTGCACGCCGTATCGAATGATAACGGCCAGCGATGCGACTTAAGAGTGAAGCTAGGCGAATCGGATTAATCATGAATGTGTTGAAGACAAAGTACAAGATGACAAAGGGCTCCAGGGAGGAATCACCGCGCCCGCCACCCCGAATTTATATCAACGGTGTTGAAATCGAGGCTGTTGAAGAATTCGTGTACTTGGGCTCACTGATGACCGCCGACAACGACACCAGCAGAGAAATTCAGAGGCGCATTGTGGCAGGAAATTTGTTGTTTTTCAACCGTCCAACCTCCTCCTCAAGCTCTTGGTGGTCAGGGGCCGGAAGTCTTTCGTCCTGTGCACATACTCCTAGATCTGTTACCACGCCACCTTCGGTACTTGCAACGTCGCCATTGAGGTGCTGCCGCCACGTTTCGACCACCTCACGCTCACTCGTGAGAATATTCCCGTGATTATCTCGGCACATGTCGGCTTGTGGCACTTAGCCTCTGCGCGAGCGGTTCAGCTTCTCGTAGAACTTTCGTGTGTCCTTAGCGCTGTACAGCTCTTCCATCGCTTTGCGACCTCGTTCTTCCTGCTGGCGCTTCTTCATCTGGAAGACTGAGTTCTGCCTATTCCGCGCCTCATTCGCTCTTGTACGGTGTTGCACTAGGTGTTGCAGCATTCCCGCCCATGCTTTATTCTCGTTTCTGTGATTCGGAGTCGTGAAGCCTAGTGCGCATTGGCGTAGCTAGCGGAGGTTCCAGGGGTGCCTGGCACCCCCTAGAACAAATTTGGCCAGGGCTGGCATTTCCTCACTCACTGCGCGCAATGCGCAGTTTCTAAAAGCAAAGCGCACAGAGCAGGTGGCTACGCAATGAGAAATAAAAAGAATGCAGGGAGCAAACTCACACGCAGAGACCAATTTGCCATTACACACTGCGTCATTTGTTCTGCTCACTGTGAAAGAGTTTGAAAGTAAATTGACAATGAGTGAGGCGAAACGAAGTGAAATCAGAGACAAACAGACGTAACACTGTCGAAATTTGCTTCCTAAGGTATGCACACAGCAAAATCTAGCCACCGCATTTTGGATAGAAATTTCTCTATTTTCAACGAATCGTGGCAATCTCTGGCGCAAATGAAAGCTTATTGTGTAAGGAATCGAAAAATATTTACTTCGGGATATATTTTGACATTGTGTTTAAAATAGAGTCAAGGGAACAAGAAGTCCTCGAAAAATTTTTGCACAAACGTGCTGAAAATCTGACAATGTACATTAAAGCGACCGTCCCCGCAGACCTAAGTTAGCTTTCAAGTATTCGGTTCTATACATCATTACAATCTGGAAAGGTTGCAGATCAACTTAAGAGCAAGAAAAAATCGAAGTTTGGCAAGAAATACATAGTTTGGTCAACAATATGAATTTGTGGTTTGAAAAACCGAACTTTTAGAAATACATGTACAGCAAATCATCTTTTTCACTACGGGAAATGTCGGGAAAAATGGCTGGCACCCCTTATTCAAAAGCTTAGATATTGTGTATTGATTTGAATTGATTTATGTCCTCTGTTTTTGGCGGAGAATGCTTGCATTTGTATGCAGAAAACTATGTAGAAATTGTACTGCATTTTTCCAAAAAACGTAAAATCTCATACACTTCAAAACTCAACCCAATTGAAAAATATTGAGTAACCGTGAATTGGAACCTTCAAAAACTGTCAAGAACGACAGCTTTCATCGAAAAATAAGATTGATTTTGACACAAAGGTGGTAAAAATTTCTTGGCATGCGGTCGAAGGTACTGTGCAAAACTTTACGGAAGGACTCAAGCTCAAAACTCGAGATGACGGATATAACAAGTCAAATCAGCAATGTCTTGATGTTGATTTGAAGTAAATTAATGCTTTTTTACGATGAATTGCTTTTGGTTTGGGAACAAGTTGGAATGAATTATTACTGCTTGATTTTCTTTGGCCAGATTTTGCTGTGCGCATACCTTATATTTGTCAAGATCCTAATTGCTTTGAGAATTGATGTTTTCGGTAAAGTTGTTAGGCTGATCAAAGACCTAAAAATAATGGATCGTTTGATTCAGTATTCCACCACTAGGTGGTGCTAGAGGTCAAACAAATTTTATATTTCATATATCTCAGCACTCTGATCACTTAGAAAGTTGGCGTCTTCGGCCAATGTTGTTTGGTACGTCAAGGGCTCAAAGTAAATGGACCACTTGTTTCGAAACTCCGCCACTAGGCGGCGCTAGTTACACATTTGCAAGATCATGCAAATGATTGATTTTTTTCATTGAGTAGTCAACATGCTGTAATTTTGTTTTCTTTGAACATATTCAAGTCAAGTCAAATGTTTTACAAAGGCCAATATGTTAGCCGTGAATGTAAATTTCATTTCATTCGGTTCAATAAATTCTGAGATATAGCAGTATAATGAAAAATACTCAAATATGAATCATTCAACTAGAATCGCTCTAACTTCATGTAAAATTATCCAATCCAGCTCAAATTTGTACCATTTAGAGCTAACTAGTTGTGCAATAAGCGATACAAATTTGAGAATTTTTGGTGCACTCTATAAAAAGTTACAGCTTGTTGAATATTTTTGCGATAAATAATGAAAGTTGTATGCTTCTTCTAATTCAGGGGTTCCAACCTTTTTGAGGTGGCGACCCCCTTTAAGAATTTTGAAAACTTCTGCGGCCCAATGATTTTTTTGAAAAAAAATATGAATCGTTTATTCACGATACCGAGTTATTTGGGTACAGTGGCGTAGCCAGAATTTTACTGTGGGAGGGATTTTCGACGATCAACGATACTTTTTTTTATTTGACACACACATTTCGTAAACAGTAATGTTATGTACATTTAATTTGAGTGAACTTAGAAAAAGCGGCGCAGCCGAAAAAATCTTCCTTCTGAATGCGTTTTATACCAAAAATTTGTTCCTCAAATTGTGGCTCTTGGAGGTGGCGGTTGAAGGTTTGGTAGTGGTTACCCTAAAAATGGAAAGTGGTTTAACGAATGTCTCGCTAATCCCTGTGTTTTCCAAGCCACTCCTAGAAATAAGCAAAATTCGTAATTCTCCTGGAAACATTCTGAAATATCCACAAAGACAGTTTGACGACAAACTACAACAGAATTCATATTTTTTTTTGCTTTTTAAGGTTGGTGAAATTTATTAAAAAATGGAGTACTCTAGCCAATACTACCATCAATTTGTTCTGAAAAAAAAATACGCTTATGAGTATAAAACAACATTTTCTTATCAAGTCAGAATAAAACTAATTTTACAATTTCTGTAAAAATAAATCTTAAATATTCACTAAAAATACTATGAAATGACAACACTTTTTTTGGTAACACCGTGGCCCCTCTGGGCTAGCATCACGGCCCCCCAGGGGGCCGCGGACCACCGGTTGGGAACCCGTGTTCTAATTGATAACTAGCGCCACCTACTGGCAGAATATTGAAACAATTTACCAATCAACCGAAAGGCCAACCCTTGCTGTACTAACATACTTTTTAGCACATAATTTTTACCTTAAAATTGCTCTAACTTAGTAAAATCTTAACCGATTTTAATTCTCTTGGCTCGGTTGGATCGGGATTTTTCCCTAGTTTTGACGGTCCAAGGATGGATTGGATTGGACAAGTGGTTCCGGAGATATTCCGGATACCGTTGGGGTAATAGATTATCTTGGACCAGAGAACTCTAGAATTTGTCATCAGCTTGGTGGTTTTCGTATTATTTCTAGGCTATTTATCCTACAAAAACTCGGTAGAATGTTTCGACAATATCCAGAAGCATTCATAAACTCTCGGGGAACCACCTGGCCACGTTACAGATTCCACGCCTCCAGGGAAGTGGCCAATTACCGACCTGAGCCAAACCCTAACGTGCGACCTATCAAACTTCATAAATTTTCAGTGCCAACTCGTTGGTGATCATTACAAGGATGACCCTTCTTTGTGGAACCACTTGACCATGTTCCGGACCAGTGAATCAAAATTCAACCATCGCGCAACAATAATGACAATGTCGCAACCTGAATGTGTTGCGACACTCTACCTAATGCGACATAGGTTTGTCCCAACTTGAACAGAATAGGATAAAGATCATGCAGCACGAGTTTCGAGTCAGTAAACACTGCAACGCTGCTGAAGATGGTCATCAAAAAGTTTCGATTTTGGGTTGGTAATTATTGATTATTCACGAGGTGAAAAGTACGCCACAAAATCAGCTCCCGTTTTGTCTGCAACAAAAAAAATCGAGATCATGTCATTATCTGTTACCGGTTGGGATAAAGAGTAATCGCTGCACCTTCTTTGTTGCTTGTTTTGTGCCTCTTTTGTCTGACAATTCTCTTCACTGTTCCGGACTGAAGGCCACGCCCCCGGGGAAGTGGCCAATTACAGACCTGAGCCAAACCCTAACGTGCGACGTATCAAACATCATGAATTTTCAGTGCCAGTTCTTTGGTGACCATTACAAGGATGAACTTTCTTTGTGGAACAATTTGGCCATGTTCCGACCTAGAGGCCATGCCCCCGGGGAAGTGGCCACTTACCGACATGAAACAAACCCTTGCATGCGACCAATCGAAGTTCTTGAATTTTCAGTACCAGCTTTTTGGTGATCATTACAAAGTTGACCTTTTTTGGTGGAACCATTTGGCCATGTTTCCGACTAGAGGCCATGCCCCCAGGGAAGTGGCTACTAACTGACCTGAGCCAAACTTCATGAATTTTCAGTGCCAGCTCGTTGGTGATCGTTACAAGGGTGACTTTTCTTTTCGGAACCACTTGACCATGTTCCAGGCTAGGGGCCATGCCTTCAGGGAAGTGACCACTCACCTACATGAAACAAACCCTAGTATGCGACCTAACAATCTTCTAGAATTTTCAGCGCCAGCTTGTCGGTGACTATTACAAGTACAACTTTTCTATGTGAAACGACTTGGCCATGTTCCTGAAGTTCCTTTAGGAATTCTTTTGGATGTTCCTTCAGAAATTCCACTGGGGTTCGTTCCCGAAATCCTCTGAAATTTCTTTCAAAAATTTCACTGGAGGCCCCTTCAGTAATTCCTTTGGATGCTGCTCCTGGAATTTCTCTGGAAGTTCTTTTAGTAATTCTTCTGCAAGTTCCTTCAAGAATTACTGAAGAACTTCCAGAGGAATTCCTGAAGAGACTTCCAGCCAGTGAAATTCCTGAAGGAACTTCCAGAGAAATCTTGAGGAATTCCTAAAGAAATTTCATGATCAATTCCTGAAGGGGTTTTCAGTGAAATACAAGAAGGAACATCCGTAGAAACTTCCTGAAGAATTCCTGAAGGAACTTTCAAAGAAAAAAAAAATAAAATCTAGGAGAACTCCCGAAGAAACTCCCTGAAGAGTTTATGAAGAAATTCTCAGAGGAATTCCCGAAGAAAACTTCAGAGGAATTCCCGAAGGAAATTCCAGAGGAATTCCCGAAGGAAATTCCAGAGGAAATCCCGAAGGAAATTCCAGAGGAAATCCCGAAGTTTCCTCTGGAATTTCCCTCTGGAATTCCTCTGGAATTTCCTTCGGGAATTCCTCTGGAATTTCCTTCGGGAGTTCCTCTGGAATTTCCCTCTGGAATTCCTCTGAAATTTCCTTCGGGAATTCCTCTGGAATTTCCTTCGGGAATTCCTCTGGAATTTCCTTCGGGAATTCCTCTGGAATTTCCTTCGGGAATTCCTCTGGAATTTCCTTCGGGAATTCCTCTGGAATTTCCTTCGAGAATTCCTCTGGAATTTCCTTCGGGAATTCCTCTGGAATTTCCTTCGGGAATTCCTCTGGAATTTCCTTCGGGAATTCCTCTGGAATTTCCTTCGGGAATTCCTCTGGAATTTCCTTCGGGAATTCCTCTGGAATTTCCTTCGGGAATTCCTCTGGAATTTCCTTCGGGAATTCCTCTGGAATTTCCTTCGGGAATTCCTCTGGAATTTCCTTCGGGAATTCCTCTGGAATTTCCTTCGGGAATTCCTCTGGAATTTCCTTCGGGAATTCCTCTGGAATTTCCTTCGGGAATTCCTCTGGAATTTCCTTCGGGAATTCCTCTGGAATTTCCTTCGGGAATTCCTCTGGAATTTCCTTCGGGAATTCCTCTGGAATTTCCTTCGGGAATTCCTCTGGAATTTCCTTCGGGAATTCCTCTGGAATTTCCTTCGGGAATTCCTCTGGAATTTTCTTCGGGAATTCCTCTGGAATTTCCTTCGGGAATTCCTCTGGAATTTCCTTCGGGAATTCCTCTGGAATTTCCTTCGGGAATTCCTCTGGAATTTCCTTCGGGAATTCCTCTGGAATTTCCTTCGGGAATTCCTCTGGAATTTCCTTCGGGAATTCCTCTGGAATTTCCTTCGGGAATTCCTCTGGAATTTCCTTCGGGAATTCCTCTGGAATTTCCTTCGGGAATTCCTCTGGAATTTCCTTCGGGAATTCCTCTGGAATTTCCTTCGGGAATTCCTCTGGAATTTCCTTCGGGAATTCCTCTGGAATTTCCTTCGGGAATTCCTCTGGAATTTCCTTCGGGAATTCCTCTGGAATTTCCTTCGGGAATTCCTCTGGAATTTCCTTCGGGAATTCCTCTGGAATTTCCTTCGGGAATTCCTCTGGAATTTCCTTCGGGAATTCCTCTGGAATTTCCTTCGGGAATTCCTCTGGAATTTCCTTCGGGAATTCCTCTGGAATTTCCTTCGGGAATTCCTCTGGAATTTCCTTCGGGAATTCCTCTGGAATTTCCTTCGGGAATTCCTCTGGAATTTCCTTCGGGAATTCCTCTGGAATTTCCTTCGGGAATTCCTCTGGAATTTCCTTCGGGAATTCCTCTGGAATTTCCTTCGGGAATTCCTCTGGAATTTCCTTCGGGAATTCCTCTGGGATTTCCTTCGGGAATTCCTCTGGAATTTCCTTCGGGAATTCCTCTGGAATTTCCTTCGGGAATTCCTCTGGAATTTCCTTCGGGAATTCCTCTGGAATTTTCTTCGGGAATTCCTCTGGAATTTCCTACAGGAATTCCTCTGGAATTTCCTACAGGAATTCCTCTGGAATTTCCTACAAGAATTCCTCTGGAATTTCCTACAGGAATTGCTCTGGAATTTCCTACAGGAATTCCTCTGGAATTTCCTACAGGTATTCCTCTGGAATTTCCTCCGGGAACTCCAATGGAATTTCCTACGAGAATGCCTCGTGACCTATCTTTGGGAATTTATCTGGATATTTCTTCGGGAATTCTTCTTGAATTTCCTCTTGAATTTCCTTCGGGAATTCCTCTGGAGTTTTCTTCGGGATTTCCTCTGAGAATTCCTTCATAAACTCTTCAGGGAGTTTCTCAGGGAGCTCTCCTAGATTTTATTTTCTTCTCTTTGAAAGTTCCTTCAGGAATTCTTCAGGAAGTTTCTACGGATGTTCCTTCTTGTATTTCACTGAAAACCCCTTCAGGAATTGATCATGAAATTTCGTAAGGAATTACTCAAGATTTCTCTGGAAGTTCCTTCAGGAATTTCACTGGCTGGAAGTCTCTTCCTGGCTGGAAGAACTCTCTTCCTGGCTGGAAGAACTTTCCTCTGGAAGTTCTTCAGTAATTCTTGAAGGAACTTCCAGAAGAATTACTAAAAGAACTCCCAGAGAAATTCCAGGAGCAGCATCCAAAGGAATTACTAAAAAGGCCTCCAGTGAAATTTTTGAAAGAAATTTCAGAGGATTTCTTGAACGAACCCCAGTGGAACATCCAAAAGAATTCCTAAAGGAACTTCAGGAACATGGCCAAGTGATTTCACATAGAAAAGTTGTGCTTGTAAATGTCACCGACAAGCTGGCGCTGAAAATTCATGAAGTTTGTTAGGACGCATACTAGGGTTTGTTTCATGTAGGTGAGTGGCCACTTCCCTGAAGGCATGTCCCCTAGTCCGGAACATGGTCAAGTGGTTCCGAAAAGAAAAGCCATCCTTGTAACGATCACCAACGAACTGGCACTGAAAATTCATGAAGTTTGGCTCAGGTCGGTTAGTAGCCACTTCCCTGGGGGCATGGCCTCTAGTTGGAAACATGGCCAAATGGTTCCACCAAAAAAGGTCAACTTTGTAATGGTCACCAAAGAGCTGGCACTGAAAATTCAAGAACTTTGATAGGTCGCACGTTAGGATTTGGCTCAGGTCAGTAATTGGCCACTTCCCTGGGGGCGTGGCCTTCAGTCCGGAACGTGACCAAGTGGTTCCACAAAGAAGGGTCATCCTTGTAATGATCACCAACGAGCTGGCACTGAAAATTCATGAAGTTTGGCTTAGGTCGGTTAGTAGCCACTTCCCTGGGGGCTTGGCCTCTGGTCGGAAACATGGCCAAATGGTTCCACCTAAAAAGGTCAACTTTGTAATGGTCACCAAAGAGCTGGCACTGAAAATTCAAGAACTTTGATATGTCGCATGCAAGGGTTTGTTTCATGTCGGTAAGTGGCCACTTCCCCGGGGGCGTGGCCTCTAGTTCGGAACATGGCCAAATTGTTCCACAAAGAAAGGTCATCCTTGTAATGGTCACCAAAGAACTGGCACTGAAATTTCATGAAGTTTGATAGGTCGGACATTTGGGTTTGGCTCAGGTCTGTAATTGGCCACTTCCCCGGGGGCATGGCCTTCAGTCCGGAACATGGCCAAGTGGTTCCACAAAGAAGGGTCATCCTTGTAATGATCACCAACGAGCTGGCACTGAAAATTCATGAAGTTTGATGGGTCGCACGTTAGGGTTTCGCTCAGGTCGGTAATTGGCCACTTCCCTGGGGGCGTGGAATCTGTAACGTGGCCAGGTGGTTCCCAGAGAGTTCATGAATGCTTCCGGATATTGTAGAAACATTTTACCGAGTTTTTGTAAGATAAATAGCCTAGAAATAATGCGAAAACCATCAAGCTGATGACGAACTCTAGAGTTCTCTGGTCCAAGATAATCTATTACCCCAACGGAATCCGGAATATCTCCGGAACCACTTGGCCAATCCAATCCATCCTTGGACCGTCAAAACTAGGGAAAAATCCCGATCCAACCGAGCCAAGAGAATTAAAATCGGTTGAGATTTGAGTAAGTTAGAGCAAATTGAAGGTAAAAATGATGTGCCAAAAAGTATGTTAGTACAGCAAAGGTTAACCAGCCAAACAACATTGCCGAAGACACCATCTTTCTAAGTGATCAGAATCCTGAAATATATATATAACATACATTTTGTTTGCTCTGTAGCGCCACCTAGTGGAGGAATTTTGAATGAAACGAATCATAATTGGTAAGTTCTTTACCAGCCAAATATCTTTTCCGAAGACATCAACTATTGAAGTTATCGCGATCATGAGATATTTGGTATAAAAAACTCGTCAGTATTACGTCTGTTTGTCTCTGACATAACATAAATCACAGACAACAAGATGTGACACTTGTGAAAATTTCATACCGTATATCTCAGCACCATGTTTACTTAGATAGTAAGCGTGTTTGACAAAGTTGTTAGGATAGTCAAGGTCTTGCTGGTGATAGGCCGTTTGATTATAAATACCTCCACTAGAAGGCGATAGCGATCAAGCAAATTTTATATTCCATATATCTTAGGAATCTGATCACTTAGAAAGATGGTGTCTTCGGCAATGTTGTTTGGTTGGCTAAGGCCTTTCGGTTGATTGGTAAATTGTTACAATATTCTGCCACTAGGTGGCGTTAGTTAAAAATGAGTAGAAGCATGCAACTTTAATTATTTATCGCAAAATATTTAGCAAGCTCTAACTTTTTAATAAGTGCACCAAAAATTCTCAAATTTTTATCGGTTATTGCACAACTAGTAAGCTCTAAATGGTACAAATTTGGGCTTGATTGGATATTTTAACATGAATTTAGAGCGATTCAAGTTAAATGATTCATATTTGAGTATTTTTCATTAAACTGCTATATGTATCTCAGAGTTTAGCGAACCGAATGAAATGAAATTTCGCACATTTACGGCTAACATATGTATTGGTCTTTGTAAAACATTTGACTTGACTTGAATATGTTCAAAGAAAACAAAATTACAGCATGCTGAATACTGAATGAAAAAATCAATCATTTGCATAATCTTGCAAATGTGTTACTAGCGTTGCCTAGTGGCAACATTCCGAAACAAATTGTCCATGAACTGTAAGCCCTTGACCTACCAAACAACAATGCCAAAGATATCATCTTTCTAAGTGATCAGAGTCCTGAGATATATGAAAAAAATGTTCGATCACTAGCGCCACCTAATGGAAGAATTCCGAATCAAACTACCCATTACCAGTAGGTCCTTGACCAGCCTAATAATTATGCCGAAAACACCAACTCTGTAAGTTATCAGGATCCTGAGATATATAGGAAGAAAATTTCGTTAGTGTTACTTTCGTTTATCTGTGATTTCTATCATACCAACTGCGCAATGAGCAGCGCATTGAGTATGCGTTCATCATGTGTCCTTTACTCTTTGAGTGAAACAGATACATTACGGCTCAAAGAGCAGAAGATCCGTGAAAATGAGTATCCGTACGCAGCACATTCGTTTGTATTGAATGCGCGCAGCCAGTGGCTCACTGCGTTCTTACACTCCGATGAGAATTCAAGTCCTAAATTTTACACCCCCTAGAATCTTTTCTTGACAGACACCTAAAATTTAAAACTTAACACAATTCTAATATTTATTAATGGCACATTTCAACAAAACTTGAGCACACTCAGAATTACTTATATACTTGTTGTACGTTTGGCGTTTAGGATATTCAGGCCAAACATTTCTTTAGGTCCTAAGTGCATATGAGAGGCCTCTCTTTCGATTATAACGTGCTAGTGTTTATAAAATTTGATTTACTTCTTGCATCGGAAGGTAGATTAAACAATCCTTTGCCGATCTTTACATCACAAATTGTCAAAATGTTCACAGTGACATCGTAATAATTTTAAGAGAACCGGAACAAAGAGAGCCTCTTTTTTGCAGATTGGATCTTTAGATATGTTTTTGGCCTATTGGTCAGAATCAACAGACTCTCTATGGATTTCTCCAGAAATACCTCTATCTATTTATACAGTGATTTCTCTAGATTTTCTTATGGATTCCTACCGGTTTTTCTTTCAATAAACTTCCCTTAGGATTCTCCAGGCAGTCCTGATGGGGTTGTACAGAGGGTTCAAAATTTCATTCAATTCGGTTCACTGGTTTCCGAGATATAACAGCTCAAAAATTAGTTGGCTTAAAAATAGTGTTTTACCGGAACGGTTCTAATTTTGTGGAAGATTGACCAATTGAGCCCAACTTTGTACCACATATTTGAGATTTTTCATGCACTCTATGAAAAATTATAGCATGTTGAACTTTATTGTGAGAGAAAAAAAAGTTGCCTATCCCAAACATTTTGGCCAGCCCCTGTACGTACTAGAAATTTCTGCAGAGATTGGTCCAGCATTTTCTCCTAGGATTTCTTAGGGAATTCTCGGAATTCTTCTAGGGATTCCTCTAAAAAATTCTATTGGGATTCCTTCGGGAATTTCTTGCGGGATTATTCAAGGATCCTTTCAGAAGTTTCTCCTGTGATTCTTTCAGGGATTCCTTCAGAGATTTTATTCAGATATTCTTCCAGAAATTTCTCATGGAACTCTTCCAGGAGCTTATATTGGCCTTCCTCCAGGAATTGTGGCTAGGATTCCTCAAGCAACTCCTGCTGCGATTCTTGCAGCAATTTCTCTTAGAACTCCTTCAAAAATTCTCAATATGGTACCTTCAAGTATTCTACTAGGGAAGATCCAGAAATTCTTCTGGAAAATCTCCCTTGGATTGTTCTAAAATTCCCTTCGGTGATTCTTCCAGAAATTTCTTCAAGGATTTATCCAGGACTTCCTCCAGAGTTTCTTCCAGAAATTCCACAGAAAATTTCTCCAAGAACTTCTATTGCCCTTCCTCCATGAATTCCAGCTGGAGTTCTTCAAGCAATCCCCATAAGAACTCCTTCAGAAATACTTCTAGGGAATTCTCCTGGCATACTTACTTGCTGTAATACTTTCGGGAAATCCTCCTGAGATTTCCAGGCATCCTCCAGGCATTGTTTGGGGAACTACTTTTAAGATACCCCCGGTATTCCTCATTCTAAGAATTCCTCCAGATATTCCAGCTGGGATTCCTCAAGCTATTCCTGCGGTTATTCCAGCTATTCTTCCTCCAGAAATTCTAACTGTTGAACTTTAGAAATTATGCTACGGATTCTTCTAGAGCTTTCTCCTGGCTTTTTTGCCGGGATCTTTCCAGGCAAACTTCCTGGAACTCTTGCAGAAATTTCTTTGATTGTTCTACCACGGATTTCTCCAAGCACTCATCCAGGAATTCCTTCAGAGATTTTATCCACAGATTCCTCCAGAAATCCCTGCATAAACTCCTTTTGGCCTTCCTTCAAGGATGCCTCAAACAAGTTTTCCTGCGGTTCTTCCTGCAATTCCTCCAAAAATTCTTACTAGAATACGTCCAGAAATTCTTCTAGTGATTCCAAAACGAATTTATCCTAGCATTGTGGCTGAAATTCTTCCGGAAAATTTTCCTGGGATTCCTTCAGAAATTGCTTCTGCGATTCCATCAGGGCCTTCGTTATAAATTCTTTCAAAATACTTTTACCGGTTCTTGCAGGGACTTCTCTAGGTACACCAAGGATTTTTCTTTGGATTCTCCCAGGCATTTCCTGTGTAGTTTCCTCCAGCAATTACTCCTAGGATTTATGCTGAGATTTCTACAATGATACATCCCAGAATCCTGCAAATAATACCTGTTGAGATTTTTCCTGTGATTTCTCCAGAAGCTCTCCGGTGATTCTTCCAGGAATTTTTAACCAAGGATTCTCTCATAAGCTTCTCATGATCTTCCTCCAGGAATTGCAGCTGGATTTCTCAAGATATTCCTGCTGTGGTTCTTCCAGCAATTCCTCCTAAGACTCCTCCTGAAATACTTACTGAAATACCTCACGGAATTCTTCTGGGGATTCTTCTAAGAATTTCTCCAGGGATTCTTCCAAAAACTTGCTGGGATTATTCAAGGCAATCTTCATAGGAGTTTGCCTTCAGTGTTCTTCCTGGAAATCTTAAAGGATTTTTCCCTAGATTTCTCCAAATATTTGTCATTGGATTCCTCCAGAAACCCCTCTTGACTTTCATCCAGGAACTCCTCCTGGGATTCCATACGCGATTTCTGCTGCCTCTTATGTGCCAGCAATGCCTCCTACACTCAGTAGCAAAAAAAAGCCGAGCTGAATTTTTCTTCCAAAATCCGTCATGTTCAATCTGCTGCAACTTTGGCAATTATCAATATTTTTGGCTGAAAATTTTACTACTTCATCATCAATATATTGATATTGTATGGTCGAAATTTCAAATTGATAGAAATTATACATTTTGAGTTATAACAATTTATATGAAAAAATCCAGTTTTGGACATACTTTTTTCAAAAATCCGTATTTCAGTGAAAAATTTAAGTAGCTTTATGAAAATTTTACTGCAGCGTCAGTAAATATAGGAAATGTTGTGGTCAAAATTTGAAATGTTTTCATTCAGCGGCTTGGGCCACAGAAATCGTCAAATTTGAAGTACCAATGTGGGTGTCTACAGTTTTCACTCCATATTGACCATGCTGAAACACCGGTGCAGAAAAAAAAAGCCGAGATCAAATCGTTCCATTAATTTTTAGATCTAAGTTTTAACAAACATTCCATCGTGTATGACAATTTTTTATAAGTTTTCGTGTGGTCTGCTAGTTATTTATGGCATTCTACACGTAACACATAGTGCGTTATGCGTTACACGTAATGCGTTACAAACATACATATGTTAAAGAATATACAAGTAGTTTGTATAATTTACAAATTTTGGCTACTGTAAAAACCTTATCATAAGCAAACATGTGGCGTTACATGCCTTACTATATCATACTTTGTAATTCTAAATTATACCCCTCAACTTATTTGCTTATAATAATGTGTTTATTTATTTGTGTTTATTTATTCAAACTACTTGTATATTCACTAATATATGTATGTTTGTAACGAAATTATTTCGACTCCAGTATGACCAGTTACAAAGTTTTGGTTTGAAACAATAAAACCGATTTTCAGACTGCTATACGACAACGGTTTTCACGTCACGCGGCGGGTAACCATCGTATGTTTGCTCTAACTGCGCGTAGAACGCTTCTTTCTCGTCATCAGGTCTCCCCAAGTAACACAACATGTCTTATAGAAATTATTTCGTTTCCAGTATGACCAGTTACAAAGTTTTGGTTTGAAACAATAAAACCGATTTTCAGACTGCTATACGACTGAAAAAGCGCAGAAGGTGGAGCCTGCGCAACATCCTTGTGATGTTATATTCATCTATATGAATCAGAGCATACTTAATTATGTATCTTAGTATGTTTTCCATTATATATTTTTAACAAATTCTAGAAAACAGTGCCTTGGCAATCAAGATGTTTTATTGCTGTAAATAATTAAGTTTCAAAATGTCAATAATAAAAATCAACAACTGCGAAAATCGATATGCATCAATAATTCTACCAAGCCAGTTTAACGCCTAATTGCCATACTGTGATCATGAATTTAATTGCCAATCATTTTTTACGGTTAAATAGACTATTGTACCCAGGGATGGCATTCACCATTTGCAAAGAGTTACATTCACTTGCTACTATCTCAGTTCATAAGCATGCTATCGAAAAACAATGTATGGATGACTTTTACCTTGTAGTTTTATCTGAAAGTTTGCGGAATATCATAAGGGTCGCACACGCATGCTTTATTCGTGAGCGAGCTGTGAAAGCAACTCTCCACGCCGTGAATGTAATTTACATTCACGGCGTGGAGAGTTGCTTTCATAGCTCGCTCACGAGTTAAGCATGCGTGTGCGACCCTTATAATATTCGGCAAACTTTCAGATAAAACTACAAGGTAAAAGTCATCCATACATTGTTTTTCGATAGCATGCTTATGAACTGAGATAGTAGCAAGTGAATGTAACTCTTTGCAAATGGTGAATGCCATCCCTGATTGTACCCCGATAAAATTAATGCGCCTTATAAATCAGAATTTTTGAAGAATTTTGCATCAAAATAAATAAACAGTATTCATCTTATTTTAACACAAAAACTCAAACATGGTTTATTTTTCTCAAGATTTTGTCTAGTTTATACATACATATCACAAATTATTGAAACATAATAGAATATTTGATAAATATTCAATTATTTAGAAATAAAATGAATTGGACTCTGTGACATGGCATAATACATGTTTTGAGATATGATTCAAGTTTGGCTTGATATTATTTTTGTGGTTGTTGTTGGTTATCATGTTCGGTTTGGTATTTGAACGGATTGGTATCTGTCATGATATGGAAAGACAACAAATATCAAGTATCAAATAATTATCACAGTTTATACATTGAAGCGGCTCAAAGAGCATAATGCTCGGTAAAAGCGGCCCTTATAGATAATCATATATTTTGTGGTAACATATATTCCTGTCATTTTTTTATATAGATAATCATAACTAAGATTCAGTTAGGAGTATATTTTTTACGTAGGTAACAAAAGCCGATTCTATATTTCTATGATCGGTAGTGTAGCATGTCCCTGTTAAAAAAAAGATTAAGTTTATGTTACACATGTTTTCTATCATACTGCAGAAAACCAAAATTCGACTAATTATAAATATACTGTGTTTCGTATGTTTTGTCTAAACATGATTGAAAACCAGTCTTAAACAAGAAACTGCGAATGTTACTCTAATATGACACATAGAACATACTGAGCATGTATGGTAACAAACAATTCATTTTCATTTATTTAGTTAACATCAAATTCATGATAATACTGAATCAACAATTTGCCGCCATAATACTCGATTTGCAGCTGCAGCTCTCCAACGTCGGTCACGCCCAACACTCGCCAGATCACGCTCCACCTGGTCCGCCCATCGTGCTCTCTGCACTCCACGCCTTCTTGTACCAACCGGATGGTTAGCAAACACCAACTTTGCAGGGTTGTTGTCCGGCATTCTTGCAACATGCCTTGCCCATTGTATCCTTCCGGCTTTGGCCACTTTCTGGATGCTGGGTTCGCCGTAGAGTGCAGCGAGCTCGTGGTTCACCCATCTCTGCCACACACCGTTCTCCTGCACGCCGCCGAAGATCGTCCTTAGAACCCGTCGCTCGAAAACTCCGAGTGCTTGCAGGTCCTCCTCGAGCATGGTCCATGTCTCGTGTCCGTAGAGAACCACCGGTCTTATTAACGTCTTGTACATAGTACATTTGATGCGGGGGTGAATCTTTTTTGACCGCAATTTCTTCTGGAGCCCATAGTAGGCACGACTTCCACTGATGATGCGCCTTCGTATTTCACGGCTCACGTTATTTTCAGCCGTTAGCAAGAAACCGAGGTAGACGAATTCTTCTACCACCTCGAAAGTATCCCCGTCTATCGTAACATTGATGCCAAGACTTGTCCTGTCTCGCTCAGTTCCACCTACCAGCATGTACTTTGTCTTAGCCGCATTCACCACCAGTCCGACCTTTGCTGCTTCACGTTTCAGGCGGGTGTATTGTTCTGCCACCGTTCCAAATGTTCTAGCAATAATATCCATGTCATCCGCAAAACAGACAAATTGGCTGGATTTCGTGAAGATCGTACCCCGGCTGTTGAGCCCGGCTCGTCGCATAACACCTTCTAGGGTGATGTTGAATAGAAGGCAGGAAAGCCCATCGCCTTGTCGTAGTCCCCGTCGAGATTCGAATGAACTGGATAGTTCATTCGAAATCCTTACGCTGTTCTGCACACCGTCCATCGTTGCTCTTATCAGTCTAGTCAGTTTCCCGGGAAAGCTGTTCTCGTCCATAATTTTCCATAGCTCTGTGCGGTCGATACTGTCGTATGCCGCTTTGAAGTCGATGAACAGGTGATGCGTTGGGACCTGGTATTCACGGCATTTCTGGAGGATTTGCCGTACGGTGAAGATCTGGTCCGTTGTCGACCGGCCGTCGATGAAACCGGCTTGGTAACTTCCCACGAACTCATTTACTTTAGGGGAAAGACGACGGAAGATGATCTGGGATAGCACTTTGTAGGCGGCATTCAAAATGGTGATCACTCGAAAGTTCTCACACATTAACTTGTCGCCTTTCTTGTGGATGGGACAGATTATCCCTTCCTTCCACTCCTCCGGTAGCTGTTCGGTTTCCCAGATCTTGACTACTAACTGGTGCAGACAGGTGGCCAACTTTTCCGGGCCCATCTTGATGAGTTCTGCTGCGATACCGTCCTTACCAGCCGCTTTGTTGTTTTTGAGCTGGTGGATGGCATCCTTAACTTCCCTCAGCGTGGGAGTCCTCTGCTGCACCAATATAGTCATTTCCTCCGTTGCCTTGGTCCTCCGTGCCTACATTCTCTTCGCCATTCAGGTGCTCGTCGAAGTGCTGCTTCCACCTTTCGATCACCTCACGTTTGTCCGTCAGAGGGCTCCCGTCCTCATCCCTGCAGATTTCGGCTTGCGGCACGTAGCCTTTGCGGGATGCGTTGAGCTTCTGGTAGAACTTGCGTGTTTCCTGTGAACGGCACAGCAGTTCCATTTCCTCGCACTCCGCTTCTTCCAGGCGGCGCTTTTTCTCCCGGAAGAGACGGGTCTGCTGCTTCCGCTTCTGTCTGTATCGCTCCACATTCTGTCGAGTTCCATGCTGCAGCATTACCGCCCACGCTGCCTCCTTCTCCTCCAGAACTGCTCTGCACTCCTCGTCGAACCAATCGTTCCGTCGACTCCGTTCCACGTACCCGATAGTGCTCTCGGCTGCGTTGTTGATGGCTGCTTTGATTGTACTCCAGCAGTCCTCCAGAGAGGCCACATCGAGCACACCCATCGTCCGGCAACGCTGCCTCGAGATTCTGCGCGTATGCGGTGGCGACATTCGGTTGCTTCAGTCGCTCTGAATCGTACCGGGGCGGCCGCCAGTAATATACGTTGTTAATAACGGAGAGTTTTGGGCGCAGTTTAACCATCACCAGGTAGTGATCAGAGTCGATATTAGCGCCTCGATAGGTCCTGACGTCGATAATGTCGGAGAAGTGCCGTCCATCAATCAGAACGTGGTCGATTTGCGATTCCGTTTGTTGTGGTGATCTCCAGGTGTAACCATACGGGAGGCTGTGCTGGAAGAAGGTGCTACGAATGGCCATGTTCTTGGAGGCGGCGAAATCGATGAGGCGTAGGCCATTTTCGTTCGTCAGCTGGTGGGCGCTGAACTTTCCAATCGTCGGTCTGAATTCCTCCTCCTGGCCTACCTGAGCGTTTAGATCCCCTATGATGATCTTGACGTCGTGGTTTGGGCAGCGGTCGTGCTCGCGTTCTAGCTGCGCGTAAAATGCGTCTTTGTCATCATCAGTGCTTCCGGAGTGAGGGCTGTGCACGTTTATTATGCTAATGTTGAAGAATCGGCCCTTGATCCTCAACCTGCACATTCTTTCGTCAATCGGCCCCCAACCGATCACGCGCCTCTGCATGTCGCCCATCACTATAAAAGCTGTTCCCAGCTCACGTGTGTTGCCGCAACTCTGGTAGATGGTATGATTACCTCTAAACGTTCGCACCATGGATCCTGTCCAACAAACCTCCTGCAGCGCTACGATGCCGAACCCGCGGTCCTTCAGTAGATCGGCGAGTATGCGGGTGCTCCCGATGAAGTTGAGAGATCTGCAGTTCCACGTACCGAGCTTCCAATCGCAAGTCCATTTTCGTCACTGTGGTCGTTGGCATTGGTATCGGTTCGCATTCTTCTCTTGTTGATTTTCCGGCACTAGTCTTTTTTACGGCTGGCTCGCAGGGCCTGACACCAACCCACTAACCCAGGGAGCTGGGCTTACCTTCCCGGAAGCTACGGGTTCTGCATTGGCATTTCCTCCAACTACAGTGCTAAATAGCTAGGCTCGAGCGCCAGTCTTCGCCGGGGGTGGTGTTTTTAATGGGCGCCCAGGAGATAATATTTTACCTGAGCTACCACCCCCATGGTAACAAACAAAGTGTACTTAAATAGAACATACCCAACATAATCGAAAACAATACGCAAGGTTTGTCTGAGAAAACAAAATATAATATTTAACCCTTCAGCGCGCGCGCTGTTGTAAAAAGTACAACACTATTCTATTCTATTCTATTCTAGTGCTTGCACAGCCAGTATTGAAAAGCATCCTGGAAATATCAAAATTTCTTCCGATATTTTCTTGTCAGCAGATAAGCTATGATATGATACAAATATTAAAATGGCCAGGCCTACTGTGCAGACTAATGGGTTGGAAGATAATTCAAAAACATAAGTCAATCAGGTTATCCACTTATGAATGACATGATTGACAAACCTTTTTGAATTGAATGAAGGAAGAAACGGGGACAACCGTACCAACCGTTTCGTTTAAGGGTAATGGTGTTTGAACGTAAAATCGTTGGGAGTGGTGCTGCTAAGAAGGTTGCACACTCCGTTTTAGTTGGCGTCTTTTCTCCTCCTGGGATGGGACACAGGCATTTCTCCTTGTGTCCTGACTTCAAAGCCTAGGCTTAAGCGCCATTACTCGCTCTCTGAAACGAGAAAAAAGGATGATCCTTTACCCGAATGAAAAATGAAATAAAAATAGGGCCACATAGTAAGCACAACAAAACACGAAATTGCTACAAATATGTCATTTTATCATAAAAATTCGAAACCATAATCTCCGAAAGTGATATCATGTCCTACAAATGCTGAAACGGAGTCTTCATTCTGTGTTATGGAAATAAACTCTCCACGGAACTGCATGTCAAAAAATAAAGTAGGCAGTACGATGTTTTTCGGGAATACTATCAAAAAATGGTTTGATCTCACCAATTTGAATCCATTCCGCGTAGTGAACTAGGCAGCTCAACAATACTTAACACTTCGCAGACCACGCGCAGGAATTTACTTAAGGCAGTATCATCCATAAACTACAGGTCAATGTAATTCTTCAGTCCTGTAACATTCACCACAAACTATTCTGCCATACCTTCTGTTTCATACATTTTCACCAGGTTTCAAACAGAAAGAAAACGCATAATCTCTTGGATTTAAAACGAGCGCGGCACTTGGCGCGGCAGTAACTTCACACTTAACATGCACATCCTTGCGTTGATCGGCTGCCACCTGATCACACGTTGTCGCATCTTGCTCAACACTATAAATCCTGTTCCCAGTTCATTGGTGGTGTCACAGCTTTGGTAGAAGGTAGCCGCTCGATGCCCGCTTTACCACACTTTCTGTCCAATCCAACAAAGCACCTGCAACGCCACGATGTCGAAGTTTCGGGGATGTAGTTCGTCGTAAATTATCCTGTCACATCCTGCAAAACCTAGTGACTTGCAATTCCATGTTCCAAGTTTCCAATCGTAGTCCTTATTTCGTCGCGTGGATCTTTGCCGATTGTATCGAGTCGTATTTTCTCCTATGTTATTCGCAATTGAGATTTTCACGGGTGGCTTATTGGGCCTACGCCAACACTCCTGTCTCGCCGGAGGGCCATCGTGCCAGTTCTGTTTAACGTCCCAACCAACACTGGGACGACCACGCTGATGGGGCTACCATCTTGGATTTAGCTGGGCGTGGTGCAGCATTTCTTACTCAGCCGCTGGATTCCAAAACAGACGCTGTTTGAGCCGCACCTCCTTGGTGAACAGACGCTCGGGTCGTACCTCCTCAATCTAGCTGAAGTCAGAAGGACAACAGTGCCCAGGCTGCACTACTAGCTAAGAACACAACTCTTAGCTGGCGATCTTTGTTATTGCTTGACCCGTGGAAGCATGAGGTAGAAACTTGTGAGGACCAGAGCTATGTTGGACGCTCTCCTTATCGACTCACCGTTTTACAGCCCAACATTAGCAGCAATATCATTCCAATAATGGAACATGTGTTCAGTAATAAGGATTCTGGTCCTTGCATACTAGCACTTGAGAGTCTTTGAAGAGTAAGTACATACCCCAGACAACCAGGAATCGTTTAAGATGTTGCATAAGATGATAAAGTGGAGGCCATATGCGTACACGCCTCCATTTAAGCGCATGTAAAATGAACGCATATCGCCTCCACTTTAACATCTTATGCAACATCCTATACGATCACTGGTTGACTGGGACATTAATCCCTAACCCAATTGATTTTTCTTTGCATTGAGTTTAGCCTCGGATAGGGAGGTTTTCAACTACTTGCAAAGTAAAGTTGGTTACCTTTGATTAATTCAAAAACTGGAAACCACCAAGATACTAGTGACAAGGACTAATTACTATGATTCCTTGAATTTTCAGAACACATATTCTAAAATTGAAAAATAGGACGACACTAGATTTCAGTTTAGTAGATCTTTCACCGTAACGCAATCCAAAAAGGTGATCTACACACGCTACGGGCTCCGTTAAAGATCGAGCATATTTTAAATCCTCTCAACCTGCCTGACACCTTAGATTGGGGTTATCTGTTTGGTGGACTTTTACCCCCGGAATAGGTGGTCCGTAGTGCTATTCTAAGCCAGCAGCTACACGGGCAACGATGAACCTTCCGACTATATATTTAGACCTCAGGAATCCGAAATGATGTGATTTAGTGAGATCGCTTTAGTTTTGTCAAGATTTTGTCATCGCTCGAACTGATTTGTTCACTTTTGTTATTCCGGCGAAGCAACCTCACTGGTTCTACAACACTAACGGTAGTCTCTAATGTGGTCTAAACCTATTTTCTTGCTAACTGTTCATCAGGATATAAAAAAAATCCACGGTTTGTTGTGTCGCATGCATGGGTTTGGTTCACTTTTATATTTGGCAAGTTTCGGCGGGACACCCGGAGTCGGTTCCGGGACACTACCGGTAGTCTTAAATGTGTTCTGAGGCTATCTTCTTGCTGACCGTTTTTCCTGTGCCTGTTAAAAGACTTGTCTCAAGATGGAAAGATCCGTTGTCTCTGCAATATGTTTATTGTAAAGTAGATTTCAGCAATCGTCGTTCGTTTGCATCGGTGAGCCACTCATAGATTACGATCATGTGTTTCATTCTTCTTGGAAAATTGTCGGAAACGTTGACGAAACTGCATTCACTTTCGCTCGATGACGGATTGTTTGGCTGCTTCTTTTTCTGTGTTCGTTTGCACGCATCAGTGCCTGATTTTCGATCAGAATCAAACGAGCGTTGTCGCTTTGTCTCTGGCTTCTTTATTTTTTGCTGGTTCTCCACGATTACCACTTCTTCATCGACGCAGGCTGCGGTAACTTTTTCTGCTTGCTTCTCCTCAACCATCGGCATCGGTCCCTTCCGACTTTGTAGAATTGGACACGATTTTATCAGATGTTTGTCCAACTTGCATATAAAACACCTGGGTTTTATTCCATTGTAAAATATTCTCCCTTTCCTATTACGGAAGTACAGGACATCCGGGATGCCGCTTTCAATGTCCATATGAACACCGCGAACGCCCGTAAACATGTCGAGCTGGAACTCCGCTGGAAACTGCTCACGTACAGTATGTTGGGATGTACGTTGATCTAACAGTTATTTCTTATTGGTTCACTTTACATAACGCTACGTTTTTTCTCTTTTTCGTATGTACGTTGGTTTTACAGTTAGTTCTACATTTTTTTCAATTTACATAATACTCCGTTTTTCTTTTTTTTTCAGTTTTATCTTTCATAATGCCGTTTTTTACTTCGACTTCAATTGCGATTCGGCTTACAGCCATTGTTGTTAGCTATGCCGCTCCTTATATAATGCTGTCCCTGTCGTACGAGCCATTATTTTTATTTGCGTTTTCTACAAGTATGTTCAGTTGGTTACAAGCTGAAAATGACATTGCTTGTTCTAATCAAAAGGTAACTAATATGAGTATTTTAAACAATCGATTTAGTACCATTTTTTTACATATTTTAGATATCGAAGCTTTTCTTTTCGTATAAAGCAAAGCATAACAAAATGGTAGATTTTGGAGACTTCCGACGTTTATTAACATTTGTAAGTATAAATGTAAATATAATCTCATTTTGCTTATTGTTGATTTTTTGAAATTCTCACAGGTATTTTACATCCTTGTTTCATTTTTCGGAACTGGGAATATGGCCACCGTTAGTTCATTTGATCCAAATTGGGTGCGACTGCTTGTTTCAACATTTTCTCCTTTTCTAATGACCTCCCTCATCGTACTTAAGCTGCTGATTCCGATACTAGTGTCCGTCTGTATTCTGAAGTCCCTGCATATTATTACAAAGGTAAACTAACAAAACAAAACTAATGTATATTTATTATATATTCCATAGGAAAACGATATAGTGCAACTCCGATTAACGTGAAACTTGCTGGGTTTGTAGTTCATCGAAAAAAAAATAGACCCGTATTTTTTTTATTTCGTCATAAGGATGGCCGATTTCAGATAAGGTGGTCCTAAAAATCAAGGTTTTTAAAAACTAAACATTTTCAAAAAATCATAACTTCTGAACCAGTCCTATTTTAAATTTCTTGTTTGATTTGAAAGCTATTGAATTTTTGTTTCCAGGAAAAATACGTTATGTGGGCCAAATTGTGTTTTTGTGCAAAAAATATGCAAATATGTAAATTCGTTTTTCACGTTTTCAAGGTCTCGGGACCAAAGAGGTACTCTAGATTTATATTTTTATCATATAAAATATATGAACTAGGGTACCTTATATATCAAAACATGTTTTTTTTCAGGCCCATTACTCCGCCAATTTATAGCGGAGCCCATATAGCCGAGGCGGTAAACGCACGGGTATTCAGCATGACCATGCTGAGGGTGACGGGTTCGATTCCCGGTCGGTCCAGGATCTTTTCGTAAAGGAAATTTCCTTGACTTCCTTGGGCATAGAGTATCTTCGTGCCTGCCACACGATATACACATGCAAAATGGGCATTGGCAGAGGAAGCTCTCAGTTAATAACTGTGGAAGTGCTCATAGAACACTAAGCTGAGAAGCAGGCTTTGTCCCAGTGAGGACGTTACGCCAAGAAGAAGAAGAAGACTCCGCCAATTTGCGTCCAATTTCAAATCCCAAGGTCTCATTTTAAAGATATTCAGTTTAAGAAACTTTAAACATGATTTAGGTAAAAAAAATTACAAAATATTTATAATGTTTACCAAAAGTGGCAACATTTTCTAAAAAAATAAATAATTTAAACTTACGGCAGTGCACACTGCACAGTGGTCTATGAACCAGATTTACGAGTAAAGATGTATTCAGCGCATTCAAATGGTATTTTAGACAAATATGGTCTTCTAAAAAGTTGTTTCTTATGTTATGGCTCTCTTTTATATAAACATGAAAATTAGGATGGTCCATATTTTCAAAGAAATTTGAACCCAATATTTTTATTTGCAAAAATAGCTATTTAAATTTTTGGTGCTTTACAGCACTGATTTGCGTTGCGCAATGAACTTTTACAGCACTGTTTTCAGTTTTGATCAACTTCGTGATGCTTTCTGGACGCAGTTTTGAAAAATTGTGACAACTGCACAGTAAACCTGCTATGATCAGATTTTCTTAAACATAACTATGAAAATCAGTGTGCAGTTTGATGCAAAAGTTTTGTTAAAAACTATCCTCAAGCGGTAATCTATGAACTTGCAAAAAACGTTGTACGCAACTCGGTGCAGAACTCGATTTTTACAGCACTCGTCGTAATCATCCAACTCGGCAAGCCTCGTTGGATAAATGTACGGCTCGTGCTGAGAAAATCAACTTTTTGCAACTCATTACATAAATAACTTTTTTGCAATTAAGTTGCAAAATAGCTTACTTTTCACACGTGAGAAAAACAAGTATGCCGAAAAGTGTTCATACACACTTTTGTCAAACTTCCGTGAAATTCTCGGGATTTCTAAGGGAACATTACACCGGTACCAGATTCTACTGCTACTTCTATGTTCATTGAGCAACGGAAGAAACTGGTATCGTTGATCTACTACCGGAAAATCCAAATTCTTTCACGAAGGTTTGTCGCACTGATTTCCAACGGCTGCCCGAAAACTTCTGGACACCTAACTGTAGCACAGCCTACCTGATTGAAAAACGTGCTCCAGCGCGGCTGGATGCTCACCGGTGGTATCTCTTGCAACATGGTTTTGAAGCTAGAAATGACAAGCCTCGTTGGATAAATGTATGACTCGTGCTGAAAAATCATCATTTTGCAACTTGTTGCATAAATAACTATTATACTACTCATTTCAGTATCATAATGACCTACTTTTTCGTACCGGATCATTATGCAACTGAAATGAGTTAACCTTATGAAAACTATGGGAAAATGCTCTAAATTTAGTCACCGCTTTGAGAGCTTTCATAAACGCACATTTTCAAGCGCGGAGAATGTTGTTACGTCATTTCGTTCAAAAGATATTGATGATTATCTCGGCAAAATAGGCACTCTTCTTTTTTTTTTCTTGAGCTACAAGAAAAATACCCTTCAAATTTTTTGATATGTTTTAAAACAAAAGGTCTAAGGAAATTATTTTTTTTTTATAAAAATTACCAATAATCCTATGAAAACTACCAAGGTGTCAAATGGAAGGTTTAAATCTATATTTTACTAGCTGTACCCGGCAAACTTTGTCTTGCCTACTGCGTTTTTTGACGTTTCAAGTTTCTAGCCAAGATCAAGTCCCCGTTCAAAATGTATGGAAGATCGATTTTCAAAAACTCTCAATTTTCCTATGTTTTTTGGGTGAAAACTAACAGAACAAAACGACCAAAATCGGTCCATCCGTTCGCAAGTTATGCGCGGTCCCACGTATGCCACTGCATATATATATAAATGCTCTTTAAGTGTTTCTTGGGCAACTTTGATGAGAAACTGAAACAGCCAGAAAACCGGTTTTTCTTGAATCACACTGAGCTTAATCAGAAAAATATCTCCAGATCGATCAATTTCAAAGCTACATAAAAACTGTCTTCAGCAAACTTGACTGATTTACATTTTTTCTAAAAAATGTACATAGTTATTCTTGCAAATTAATAAAATTGGTTTCCAATTTCTTTGATAATATGAACCACCCGAGTTTTCATGTTCATTGAAAAGAGCGCCTTTTTATAAGAAACAACTTTGGGCACGGTAAAGGCTGGGTATGCTGCGCAATTCAGATCCCATTGTGATCCACTAGCCTCTGCCCAGCAACTCCTATCCCTACCTCCACGCGGTACCGGCCGGAAACTATGAGCAACCTTAGGGAAGATCGGGTAACCAACCCCGGTGGGAACTTTGGTCGTAGGCTGACAGGGAAGGGGGGTTTGCTTCGGCAAACCTGAGCGTCTGTTCTCCAGGAGGAGCGTCTCACAACAGCGTCTGATCCCCATGTTAGGGGCGGCTGATCTATGTCCGAGTGCCAGGGAAGGACTCTAAGCTCAACTGTGCACTATGGTCCTCCGGAAAGTAGGGGGTTGGTGTCAGGCCCTACGAGCCAGCCGTAAAAAACCATTGTAACGGAAAATCAGCAACAGAATAATACGAACCGAGACCAACGGCAACGACCCCAGCGAACAAAAAGGACTTGCGATTGGAAACTCGGTACGTGGAACTGCCGATCTCTCAACTTCATTGGGAGCACCCGCATACTCGCCGATCTACTGAAGGACCGCGGGTTCGGCATCGTAGCGCTGAAGGAGGTGTGTTGGACAGGATCCATGGTGCGAACGTTTAGAGGTAATCATACCATCTACCAGAGCTGCGGCAACACACGCGAGCTGGGAACAGCTTTCATCGTGATGGGCGATATACAGAGGCGCGTGATCGGTTGGTGGCCGATCGACGAAAGAATGTGCAGGTTGAGGATCAAGGGCCGATTCTTCAACTTCAGCAGAATAAACGTGCACAGCCCACACTCCGGAAGTACTGATGATGACAAGGACGCATTTTACGCGCAGCTCGAACGCGAGTACGATCGCTGCCCAAGCCACGACGTCAAGATCATCATAGGAGATTTGAATGCTCAGGTAGGCCAGGAGGAGGAATTCAGACCGACGATTGGTAAGTTCAGCGCCCACCAGCATACGAACGAAAACGGCCTAGGGGCTGTCCATAAACCACGTGGTCATGGGGGGGGTTCGGCCAATGACCATTTTGTATGGACAAATAAAAAATATGTATGGACAAATGACCACGCGGGGGGGGGGGGGGGGTATTGAAAAGTTCCAAAAAAAATGACCACGTGGTTTATGGACAGCCCCCTACGACTCATTGATTTCGCCGCCTCCAAAAATATGGCCATACGTAGCATCTTTTTCCAACACAGCCTCCCTTATCGTAACACCTGGAGATCAGCACAGCAGACGGAATCGCAAATCGACCACGTTCTGATTGACGGACGGCACTTCTCCGACATTATCGATGTCAGGACCTATCGTGGCGCCAACATCGACTCCGACCACTATCTGGTGATGGTCAAACTGCGCCCAAAACTCTCCGTCATCAACAATGTACGGTACCGGCGACCACCATGGTACAACCTAGAGCGACTGAAGCAACCGGATGTCGCCTCAGCATACGCGCAGAATCTCGAGGCCGCGTTGCCAGACGAGGGCGAGCTCGATGAGGCCCCTCTAGAGGACTGCTGGAGTACAGTGAAAGCAGCCATCAACGACGCAGCCGAGAGCACCATCGGGTACGTGGAACGGAATCGACGGAACGAATGGTTCAACGAAGAGTGCAGAACGGATTTGGAGGAGAAGAACGCAGCGAGGGCGGTAATGCTGCAGCAAGGGACTCGACAGAACGTGGAACGATACAAACAGAAGCGGAAACAGCAGACCCGCCTCTTTCGGGAGAAAAAGCGCCGCCTGGAAGAAGCGGAGTGTGAAGAAATGGAACTGCTGTGCCGTTCCCAAGAAACACGGAAGTTCTATCAGAAGCTCAACGCATCCCGCAACGGCTTCGTGCCGCGAGCCGAAATATGCAGGGATAAAGACGGAGGCCTCTTGACGGACGGACGTGAGGTGATCGAAAGGTGGAAGCAGCACTTCGATCAGCACCTGAACGGCGTGGAGAACTTAGGCACGGGAGCCCACGGCAACGGAAGAAACGACAACGCCAGTGCAGCGGAGGACGGAAATGAACCAACTCCCACGCTGAGGGAAGTTAAGGATGCCATTCACCAGCTCAAAACCAACAAAGCAGCTGATAAGAATGGTATCACAGCTGAACTCATCAAGATGGGCCCAGAAAAGTTGGCCACCTGTCTGCATCGGCTCATAGTCAGGATCTGGGAAACCGAACAGCTACCGGAGGAGTGGAAGGAAGGGGTAATCTGCCCCATTCACAAGAAAGGCGACCATTTGGAATGTGAGAACTTTAGGGCGATCACTATTTTGAATGCTGCCTACAAAGTGCTATCCCAGATCATCTTCCGTCGTCTGTCACCTAAAACAAATGAGTTCGTGGGAAGTTATCAAGCCGGCTTCATCGACGGCCGGTCGACAACGGACCAGATCTTCACCGTACGGCAAATCCTCCAGAAATGCCGTGAATACCAGGTCCCAACGCATCACCTGTTCATCGACTTCAAAGCGGCATACGACAGTATCGACCGCGCAGAGCTATGGAGAATCATGGACGAAAACGGCTTTCCTGGGAAGCTGACTAGACTGATTAAAGCAACGATGGACGGTGTGCAAAACTGCGTAAGGGTTTCGGGTGAACTATTCAGTTCATTCGTATCTCGCCGGGGACTGCGACAAGGTGACGGACTCTCATGTCTATTCTTCAACATCGCTCTGGAAGGTGTGATGCGACGAGCCGGGCTCAACAGCCGGGGAACGATTTTCACAAAATCCGGTCAATTTGTGTGCTTTGCGGACGACATGGACATTATCGCTAGAACATTTGGAACGGTGGCAGAACTGTACACCCGCCTGAAACGCGAAGCAGCAAAGGTCGGACTGGTGGTGAATGCCTCAAAAACAAAGTACATGCTGGTAGGCGGAACCGAACACGACCGGATCCGTCTGGGTAGTAATGTTACGATAGACGGGGATACTTTCGAGGTGGTGGAGGAATTCGTCTACCTCGGATCTTTACTGACGGCTGACAACAACGTGAGCCGTGAAATTCGGAGGCGCATCATCAGCGGAAGTCGGGCCTACTACGGGCTCCAGAAGAAACTGCGGTCGAAAAAGATTCACCCACGCACCAAATGCACCATGTACAAAACGCTAATAAGACCGGTGATCCTCTACGGGCACGAGACATGGACCATGCTCGAGGAGGACCTACAAGCACTCGGAGTTTTCGAGCGACGCGTGCTAAGAACGATCTTCGGCGGTGTGCAGGAGAACGGTGTGTGGCGGAGAAGGATGAACCACGAGCTCGCTGCACTTTACGGCGAACCCAGCATCCAGAAGGTAGCCAAAGCCGGAAGCAGGGTGTCTACTACCTGGAAAAACCTGGAAAACCTGGAATTATCAGGGAATTTTACTTGACCTGGAAAAATCCTGGAATTCTCAGGGAATTCTGGTGACAATCAGGAAATTTCTATGTTTATCATTTCAATCCAAATTTTCAGTTAAAATGTCTCAAAGCGAATAAAAATTTCGGCTGCGTCGCTACTAACTACCCGCTCGTTAATTATTATTTATCAGATATTCATTACCCTTGACGTTGATACTAACTTGTACTTTAACCACAGCAATCTCCAATTTTACGCTTTACTTTTCGGACAATTGAGTCGACATGCTTTTATAGTTGAGATTTTGAAATCTCAAATCTTTCAATCAATTACAGCGTTAAATATTGGCCTAGTGACCTAAATTGTATAGGCTATTTTTCTTTAATTCCATTTAAATGAGCTTACAGTAAAGCAGAATTTATTGAGGTTTGCCTGACAAATTCGCTATTGCCTGTAGATGTTGTAAAATACCTGAAGGAACTATATTTTAATCGTAGATCCTGCAACTCCCGCAGAATATGATTGATCAATTGGAACTCCTGGCGAATTAACTAGATGACTTCTGGAAGAAGTTTTGAATATTTTTCTGACTATTTCTGAAACGTTTTTAGAACAACTCATACATTATTCTAAACAATGTTCAAAAGAGTTGTCAACTCTCTTTTTCCCATAGTTGCTTCTGAGCTCCACATATTTTAAAGAACTCGAGAGAGACTATTTTCGATGGACATTATGCAATAGTTTTAGAACATGGTTACCAACTTATTATTATATTCTGAATTGTCAATTACTTTTTTCAAGAGTGAAACTATAGACAATCAAAACTATTGATTTAAAACATTTTTCTCTATTAATATATATAAATAAACATATCTAATATTTTTGCTAGCAATTTCTATAAAAGGAGAAATCGCTGAGAGAAGAATTTAGCGAAGTTCTTGAAAAATACATATTTGAGCGATTCATTAACTGAAGCTATGCGTGATGGTTTCTTGGAGGATTTGTTCAAAAGCGTTAGCTGCAATTTGTTTAATTTCTGACAATATTTAAGAAAGTTTGGTTAGGAACTACTCGAAAGATTATCTGCTGGAACTGCCAAGCTTAACTTTTATAAAAATTAAGGGTAAATTCTTGTTGTTTTTCTGTTTAAATTCCTTCAGAACTTAATAAACAAAATTTTCATCAATTTATGCAGAAATTCTCCCAAAGTATCGCCAGGATTGTTTTAAGAATTCCATCAGAAAATCATCTCGTGCTTCCGCCCTAAATGCTGGTGGGATGTTGTCCATAAATATCATTATAGTTGGAACTAGAAATTTCTCAAAAAGTGCGTTTCCACGAATTTCTAGAAATCTGGAATCATGTTTAGTTTAGTCGATTTGTTAAAGTTTCTTGAACCTGGAATTACTTTCAAAAACCTGGAAAAACCCTGGAAATATCAGGGAAATTCATTTTCATAATTGAGTAGACACCCTGCGGAAGGATACGGTGGGCAGGACATGTTGCAAGAATGCCGGACAACAACCCTGCAAAGCTGGTGTTTGCAACTGATCCGGTTGGCACAAGAAGGCGTGGAGCGCAGAGAGCACGATGGGCGGACCAGGTGGCGCGTGACTTGGCGAGCATCGGGCGCGACCGAGGATGGAGAGCGCAGCCACGAACCGTGTATTATGGAGAAATATTGTTGATTCAGTTTTATCTTGAATTTGATGTAATACTAAATAAATGAAAATGAACTTTGTAGAAAACCATATTTATCTAAAAAATCATGTAAAGGCACTGAATGCATCATTCCTCTTGAAAAATTAAATTCAAATCCTACATCTAAACTGTGAACTTGTACTTAAAACTAGTGATCTGAATTGTTGTTATTGTTAGTGATTCAAAATTGCAGTTGATTGAACTTGAAAGCCAATATGAATACATACTTATAGCTAAACACAGATTCGCAATGATTTTTTTTTTATTTAGTTAATTTATTTGGGGCTCAATCGTGTTTAACGCTTTGCGGAGCCAAAGTTCAATTTTTGTATGATATGTACAAATGCAATCTTATATATGTACCATAGTTAGTATGGGTCAGAGCCAGGTTACTCGTGGCAGTTCGAGGTTAGTATCTCACAATGTTTTAAGGATGGGCTTGGAAAGGACTGGGGTTAGGGGTTCTCTGAAGCTCGTCCGGTCGGTGTCTTTGGCTTTGCGTTTTCGTCCCCTTATAGTGTTTGTTCCACCTTGTCGGCATTCGTCTGCCGGATGGCCAGGAACAAAACATAAAAAGACAAAACAGATAAAAAAAAAAACTGGGGAAGAGAACACAAGCGACCCGAGCAGAAGAAAATATCAACAGCAAATATCAAAATGTGTTATTTTGGTTTAATAACTGAATAATAGAATCAGTAAGTTTTACGATATTAGCATAACATGATAACATAGTAGGGGTACTCACTAAACAGATGAAGTTGCTGCCTAAGCCATGATTTTCTGCTTATTTGAAATGTTTCATGATTTTGCGAATGAAATAATCAAAGATTGCTTTGGTGATCGGAACGTTTAATCAGTTTAACCAGTTTACGCTGTTAAGTGAATCCCCTAGTATGTTATAAACTTGTCTGTCATAAGCGGCAAAATAAAAAAAAAATAATACAAAAAAATGTTCCTGGAAGACTAATTTAATAACATGTTTTGTTAGATCAATTTCAACATAATAACAGGCAATTTGTGAACTTGTTATTGTTTAGTTATTGTTCATCACATATTTGAACATTCTCCATAGTAGAATAATAACTAAACTTGTGTTTTGTGGGCTTCGTGGCCGTGCGGTTAGCGGCGTCAGTCGTCTAGGCGTTTCGTAAGCCTCGGAGTGCGGGTTCGATTCCCGCTCCAGTCGGGGAAAACTTTTCGTCGAACGGAAAATTCTCCATTGGGCCACTGGGTGTTATGTGTGTTGTCCGTTGTCTCGTGTTAGTAATGTTCAGTCTGTGCAGCCTCTGGCTGAAGACGGTGTAGTGTCTTTTTTTTTTAACTAAACTTGTTCTACACCAAATATATTTTTGAAATGTTATCTTTTGGCTATATCCCAATAACTTGAATATAACAACAAAAGATTGCCCAACAAAACATGTTTTTAAGAAGATATATTTTGATAAGTTAACAATAACAGATTATGATATAAAAACAGGCTGTGTGATTCTGTTGTTCTCAATTTGCTATTCTCCTCTGCTCGGGGAATTAAACATTTATACCAGCAGAGCGAAGAAAGTCGAAATAAATCCCATGTATGTGACATCGCGGGTCCCCAACATATCTCTCACAAAAACAAAGGGTTGTCTACCAAGGGCATCCAAAAGTAGTGCTCTGGAGGCGTCATTATCCGGGCACTGCCAAACTACGTGGTCGATGTCATCATAACCGGTACCGCACTTAGTACAAACATTGCTCAACGCGAGGTTAATCCTGTGTAAATGCGCATCTAGCGAGTAATGGGTGTACGAGAAAGGCAAAAACCTATGAGCAATCTTTGAGATAAAGATAATCATTTATTTTTGGGAAGTCAAAACTGCCATTTTTTTTTTCTAAAGATTTATATAGTATCTCCAAAAATAAAGTTATATTTATTTTGAATAGCGTATTGGTTCCCTTCTTAAGCATGTGGCTCCCATTTTCATCCTACGAAAAACAAAGGATATAAGCGTTGTTTGTTTTGTTTCTTATTTTTGTATTTTTGTTAGAAGTGAGCACCCATGAATACAAAAAGAACAGAATCAATCGGTGCCGTGATCGCTTGTTTTCGAATAGGATGAATATGGGAGCGTGAGATTAATGATGGAACACATACCCTAAATTATTTTTAATGCTGTTGTGAACATTTACAGTTAATTTCCGTTACACTCCCTATTTGAACATATTCTTACTAAACCTGTTTGCATTTTTTTTTAATTTCAGGTCAAAGCACAGACGCTTTTCCTATTGATATTCATAATCTGCGACTTAATGTGCCTGCATTTCTTCTACTTAATCAAAAACAAAGGTTCGTGGCTTGAAATTGGCTCATCTATCTCACACTTTGTTATCATGGAGTGTACAACAATTGTGCTGACCATTTTATATGGCTGTGCAACACTACTGACAGAGTTTTCATTTGTTAAAGGCGATTCAAACCAGCAGGGATACATTTCCTACGTGTTACCATATGATAGTAAAAATCAATAAAGACTGAGTAACGATTACCAATGTTGAACATTCTACTTTTATTTTCTGCTGCATATTGAAGTTTATCTTTCCGTACACACCCCTCCTAACAATTTCTACAATTCTCATGCCTTGAAAATTACCTGTTTATTTCAGGCATTTTTTGGATTTGCAAAGTTACTGACTTGCTTGAGTAATCTGAACACGCAGACTAATGGGTAAATTCCAGGTTCCCTACCGGCTTTCGATGACTGTATATTTTCTGGTCCCACTAAGTTCAACATCAATTAACCTTGAGTTGAGGGTACCTTTTTTATTTCTATTCTCAATTTATCATATTGTTGTAATAAAAAAAAGTTAAAAATCAGCTCAATGTATTAACACGAAAATAAATGCTATTGGTGGGGTTGGCCGAATTTAAAAAGAAGGAGAAGGAGAGGTCAAATTAAACCTTTTTTGCAGTGTCCAACGACATATAGAGTATGGGACCATTTAGGAAGGGTGTCACTTGCCGATTAACCGATTGACTTGTTGTGACACGATCAGATACATACAGTATCTAGCTATAATCAAAAATTCAAGTCATGCAGATTAAAATTGGCTGAGTTTTAGCATCAAGAGCCCAAAATAGGTCCTCTATTGGATTGGAATATGCTGATTTGCTGATAAGAAAAAATAAATAAATAGAAATCATATAGGGTAAAAGCACTAGATTTCGCCACCATGAAACATTGAGCTATCCAAATTATTGAGTTTCAACCAAGGTTGCGACCATTCATTTGCAGAGGTTTACATTCATTTGCTATTATCTCAGTTCAGAAGCATGCTATCGAAAAACAATGTATGGATGAATTTAACCTTGTAATTTTATCTGAAAGTTTGCCGAATAACATTGGGATCGCAAACGTATACCAAAGTCGTGAGCGAGCTGTGAAGGCAACTCTCCACGCCGTGAATGTAAATTTCATTCACGCTGTGGAAAGTTGCCTTCACAGCTCGCTCACGACTTTGGAATGCGTGTGCGACCCCAATGTTATTCGGCATACTTTCAGATAAAACTACAAGGTTAAATTCATACATACATTGTTTTTCGATAGCATGCTTCTGAACTGAGATAATAGCAAATGAATGTAAATTTTTGCAAATGAATGGTTGCAACCTTGGTTTCAACATATATTTCCGGTAATATCTATGTTTTTTTGTGATTCTTGCTAATTTTCCTTCAATCAGTAATAACCCAGCTCAAAAGTACCAAAAGATTTAATACATTAAAATAATAATTTTCAATATTGATTTGTGATTTATTTTTCGCCCCCCCCCCCCCCAAATTCAATCTTCGCCCACCTCCGCTCTAATTTTCGCCCCCTACAGTTGCCTATAAGTTTTCCTCAATTCGATCATGGCTATCCTCAAAATTTTATTGAATACGAATTATCCCGGGAAGCTTAGTACTGTCTTCTGCGTTTTTTAGTTATCCAAATCAAGCTCCTGTCTGGAAAATTAAGAAAAAATGATTTTCCTGTATGTATATTCTCGATTTAGATGAAAATCGGAGTTTTCGACTAGCGAAGCCGGATTTTTCTCCAAATCCGTGCGTCGGACCTAACTTCGGAAGTGGTACGCTGTATAGTAAACCTGGTCCGCTATACAGCGCACCACTTTCGAAGTTAGGTCCGACGCACAGATTTGGAGAAAAAACCAACTTCGCTAGAAGCAATTCCGGGTGGAAGCAATGATTTTGAAATAGATTTTTTTTGCATTACATAACTTAAGGGGAACATCCATAAACTACGTCACGAAAAAAAATATCTATTAGGGCTACTTATTTTGAAATCATACACTAGATATAACAGTATTTGCGGACTCGGCTGTTCTCGCACAGCAGCTGTCTGTACAGCAAACTCACTGAGATAATAATAAAAAGTGACGTCTGTTAGCTGATTCTCAGAAAAAAAACAATTGCTGAATCTGAGTTACAAACTGTCAAAGTTGCTGAGGGATCGGTAATATTGCACTAAGTAATATTTTTACTTAGTGCTTGGCTGTGTCGCTCTTGGCGAAGGCTAAAAAAAATGCAGGGATTTTGTGAATCTAAAATGAGTGTGCCTATCAAATCTGGCGTTAGTCTAATCTGCATGAGAATCACAGTAAACACACGACTTATTTAAATCAAACGCCAGAAATATTCTTATAAATAAATTACGTCAAAAATATTTTCTACTTTGAAGTAATGGAATTCAAGCGACTGACATTGACCGATTAACTACCACAAGCGTCTGTAATCTTTCATAGCTGTTGCGAATAGTTAAATGAGAGTTTAATGGAAGTTACATTTCATTGTCAAAGCGAAAAATGCCAGCGGACGTTTCGCCCCATGAAATTTTCCAACACCTAAAATTCAACACTTTTCTTCAATTCAGAAAGTTGGAACAATAAAGTGATAGTAATAAACCCTCGTGAGTAAAAGAGGCGCAAAATTTTTCACCAATTGTTCACCCCATTCAAAGTCTTTCAAAATCAATTCCATTTTCTCTCCCATTTGTTTTTATTTCTTCTCATCAACATGAACATAGTTTTAAACAAGTTTAGAAAAGTTTGACTTGTAGATTTTTTATATTGGACAAAAAGGTCACTTACATCTAGACTCCTCAATTATTTGTTTAATTCGGTAAGTTTGCGTCACGCGAACCAAAAATTAACGTCTTTTATACAAAATAATAAACTATCTTCCAAAAAAGATTGTGCGGGCATTCCCTTATAGAACACGACGGTTTGGAACGTTCGTGCCACGAACAGTCCCAAAAATCTCCCGTTTTTTGCCTTCACACACCTGACTTCACAGTCAAATGTGTCAAAAGTGACAGATCGGCACGTGCTTTTCTGGCTGGCTCGCTCGCATTTCATTTTCGTTCTCTTCTTTTTTTGCAACGATGACAGCAAGACGCCGCATCAAAACCAAAGTAGTTTGTGTGATAGCAAGGAGACTCAATTTGACGAGGATCGTTGAAAATTGCGTTTAAAATTGGGTGTCGAACCGACCTTCGAATTCAGTGGCCAAAAAATCACAGAAGACACTCATGAAATAGATTAGAATGACCACGTTTGCATAAATGGTACATTTTGCCCCACTTTTCCCTCCCTCACACAAATCAACTTCACCTCATCCGTTATCTCCATACCCGATTTAAGTACGAGAAAGGGAGGGGCGAAAACTGAAACACGCAATACAATTAGAAACCTAAAATTTTGTGCTCCAATTTTCGCCACCTATAAAAAAGCTCAAACTTGATAAGCTGATTGTAGAAACGACCGACGGATTGGCAGAGTTAATATGGTTGGCTTTTCGGTCCTGATAAATTATAAGCGGGGTGATACTATTTCATCCGACGTTTCGACCCTTGATTTGGGTCTTCTTCAGGGAGGTTATAGGGATACCGCTACATTTGTATCGCCGGTTGCTTGGCGTAGGGCTGTCGGGTTTGGTGAATTTAAGCTTGTGTTTTTTTTTTTTGTATATATCTTTATTCAAACAACATTTTACATTTAACATAAATTACAATACTTATCAAAATGTTTCTTGAACACTTTTCTGTGATTCCATCTCATTTCCCGTATCTCTTTTTTCAGACAGTAAATATCACCACCCTTATTTAAATTAAAACTAACTACCCTACTTATAATGAATAGTGCAGCTTTCTGCCTGCTATTTTTTGGATTAATTTTCCACGAAAGAATATTTTCTGGGTTTTGAACATTAATTTTTAAATGTTTTATTAAAACTTCCTTCGCCCAACCCCAGGCTTGTTGTGCACTTGAACATAGCATAATACGATGTTTATTTCTATCAGGTAATGTACAAATATCGCAATTTGCATTTTGAAGTCTTCCGATGCCGTAGCTCATTAGTTTTTTTTTATTGGGAACTAGCTGTCCCGGCAAACTTTGTCTTGCTGTCTTGTGCTGGTTTGACAACTGTTGAGCTCAAAATAGCACCGCACTCTAGATTGGTTTCAATTCGTTCGTGCTGATTTCCTTCCCATGTCAAAAAAATCATTTTGTCTATTTTCTTACATTTTTAGTTCATTTTCCTAACATTTTTAACTTATAAACACAGCCACCATGAATACAAATCTAACTATGCAAGATTCATTCTGATCGGTTCAGCCGTTCGTGACTTTTGTTGCCTCAAAGTAAAGTCAAACTCATTTTTATATATATAGACCTAGGATAGGATACGACAACTAGTCAGCCCAAAATGGACCAATTTGGGGACCAATAATCTTAGCAACGCGGAAAAACAAGACAGCAAGCTGTGAAATTAGACAGAGAAGTTGCAGGTGTCACATCCTATCCTAGATATAGACTAGCTGTCCCGGCAAACTTTGTCTTGCCAAGCTGTGGTTGTTTGACAACTGTTGAGGTCATTGCAGCAACGCCCTCTAGATTGATTTAATTTTAATCACGCTGAATTTGTTCCCGGCTCATAAAAAATCAGTACTTTATCATTTTTTTTTACTTTTATAGTGGATTTTCGTAACTTTTTGTACATATAAACACAGCCACCACGAATACGAATCGAACCATGCAAGACTCATGCTGATCGGTCCTCCCGTTCTTGAGTTTTGTTGCCTCAAAGGAACTTCAAACTCATTTTTATATATATAGATAGATTAAATCGTTCACATAACGATACAAGGTAGACTTATCTTACATTGATAAGAAATTAGAGTTGATATTTTCCCAAATGTGTCCCCATACTACTGATGGATAGTTTGTTTCTACCTTAGGGACAATGCCTCTTAGGTCGACAAAATACCAATATAAAAGCTTCACCGATTTCAAATCAAAGTTATTATTTAAATATTTTGCTTCTGTCACCCATTCCTTCCCATTTCGAGAAAGTTTCCTCAAACAGTAAAGGTTCAATAAATATTCCTCATCAGAGTTATTGTTACCTGAATAATCATAAAGAATACTTTTGATAAGCAATGCTTTGCATTTACTTTCTACATCAACTAGCCCAATTCTTCCATCTTCACTTCTCAGATAAAGCTGACTTCTGTCAACTTTTAAAATAGAGTTTCCCCATAGAAACTTCCCAACGATGGATTTTATTTTACCTATATGATAGTTGTTTGGGGGGATGACTTGTGCAGCATACTACAGCTTGGAGAGAATGAAAGTATTCAAATATAATGCTTTAGCATGAAGGTCCATATTTCCAATCTTACTTTTTGAAATTTGATATTGAATATTTTTGATAACATTGTCGTATGTTAGGTCTGCCATTTCTGTCCATTTGCTGGACACAATTATCCCTAAAATCGTTTGATTTGATACTTCCTTAATTGGAAATGGGCCTCCTGGACATGAATTCAGTCTTATAAACGAAGATTTCCCTAAATTAAGTTTAATCTTCGATGCCAAACCGTAGGAGTGAATGATTTGAATCATCAAATCGAAATCCTCCTCATTTTTTACAAATATTGTCAGATCATCGGCGTAAGCCGTAACAACAAGAAACCTATCATACACAAGTAGGGGAACTGCGGCCATAACGCCCATAGGGGGCAAGTTGCGCCACCCTTGTTTTAGGCAAACCACGTTATTTTCATTACTTTTTTCAATTGCAATCGCTAAAATAAGAATAAAAATGCTTTTTTACATTTGAATTTACATATTTTTACAAAAAAATGTACAAAAACTTCGAAAAAAGATTTTGGTTACTTTTGATGTAATTTTAGCCTGTCAAATGTTTGTACTTTTTACATCATTTAAAAGATTTTTTTTTCTCGCTATCCCCACAAACTGTTTTGCACACTCCCATTGTTTGTGCACCAAGCGGAAAAAGTATCAACTTTGACCCTTACAACTTTTTTACAAGGGTCCAAACTTCTGAGGTATATGTGGGGTAAAATGCCCACCCCTAGTTATTTACATTAAAATAGCCATTTCAATTTCTGGCACAAATTATGTAGACCACAAGTTGGAACCAAGCAACAGCACATTTTTACTATTAATAAGTTCACTAATCACACAGCCATGTGTCATTTTGTAGTAATTATTGATAAAACAGCTCACTATGACGTTTACATGGAATTGACCCATAATTACAGGTGATCCATAATTATGAAATGACTGTATACCCTTCACGAACAATAACAGTTGACAATAAACCAGGCGCGCAAGTATAAGTACACAATTTGGCATCCTGGCGTTAGCTGTGGCTAGTGGCGCGTTTTACCCCGCATCAAAACTAAAATTCTGAATATCAAACTTTTTTTCAAATATGAATTTTTCAGTAGTAAAACATAAAACTGGTTTATGGTTTCTTCCATTTGGAAGGAAACATATTGGTGCTTCATGTTAGTGCCAAAAAAATGTGTATTATAAAGTGTTTCGTGATTAAAATTGAACTCTTCCTTAACGTGGGCGTCTTACCCCCAGTTCCCCTACGCCGCTGATACTATTTTGCAATTTGCGTTAACGGTTCGATGTAAATCACAAATAGTATCATACTCAATGGACATCCTTGCCTCACAGATGATTTAATAGGAAAATCTTTGTTTAAAAACCCGTTGTATAAAACACACGACGTAGCAGAAGAGTACAAATTTTTCAAACAAGTGACAAGTTTTTCAGGAAACCCGTATTTTAATAGTAGTTTACGCAACAAGGTGCAGAATGAAGATTTTTACAGCACGAGTCGTACACTTATCCAACGAGGCTTGCCGAGTTGGATAATTACGACGAGTGCTGTATAAATCGAGTTCTGCACCGAGTTGCGTACATGGTTTTTTGCAATTTCATAAATTACCACTTGAGCAGTTTTCAACAAAACTTTTTCATCAAACTGCACACTGATGTTCATAACCATGTTTAAGAAAGTCTAATCATAGCAGGTTATATTGTACAGTTGTCACAATTTTTCAAACCTGCCTCCAGAAAGCACCATGAAATTGATCAAAACTGAAAACAGTGCTGTAATGGTTCATTACGCAACGCAAATCAGTGCTGTAATGAACCATTACAGCACTGTTAATTTGGTGTGGGAACGTAGGCCTTTTCCTGTCAGATTTGCGTGAGGTAAAACAGCCTATTACGATGAGAAATTGCAAAAAAGTATTTTCCATAACAAGTTATGTCTTACACTATCGAAAGCTTTTTGTAGATCAAGGCTGACTAGAAAGCCCTTGAACTTTTTGTTTTATATCGTTTTATATATATTTTATATCACTATACGACGGATATATTGGAGATTATCAGTACATGATTTGTTTTTCATGCAAGCAATTTGCCCAGGGCCAATTATTTTTTTCTAATATTGATGAAATTCCATTGGCAATAATTTTGCTAAACAATTTATAGTCTGCGTTAAGTAAACTAATTGGTCTTTGATTGTCCAATTCCAATTTGTCTCCTTTCTTGGGAATCAACGTTATTATACTTGAAGTGAATTCATTTGGTGGCAAAACATTGTCAACCAAATAAGAGTTGAACATTTTAACTAATTCATCCTTGAGGACATCGAAATTTTTTACATAAAACTCGTAAGTCAAACCATCTGGACCTGGCGACTTTTTTGAAGAACACATCTTCAATCTATATATATAAAAATGCAGTGGCATACGTGGGACCGCGCATAACTTGCGAACGGAAGGTCCAATTTTGGTCGTCTAAGTTTTGTTCTGTTAGTTTTCACCCAAGGAAGGTTTATGAGCCAAAAAACATGGAAAAATTGAGAGTTTTTGAAAATCGATCTTCCATACATTTTGTGACCGGGGACTTGGTCTTGGATAGAAACTTGAAACGTCAAAAAACGCAGTAGGCAAGACAAAGTTTGCCGGGTACAGCTAGTGTAGTATAAATTTCATCGATTGTGATAGGTTTCAATCAGACGGTTTAAAAGCATTGCCGAAAAGAGTTTCCAAACGGACAGAGAAACGTGTTTCTCAGAAACACAGAAGAGAGAAGCGGGGCGAGCAAAGTTGGCTTGATAGACTGGAACGTGGACAAGAGTGGCATGTGCGTGATACATCACCTCCGCCATGGCTCCGCCCGCAGAACGTACTAACACAGAGCTCGAGCCACCAGGAAACCAGCGCTTCTTCTCAGACCAAGGCAGATAACATTGGGGGCATACGTTGGGATATCCGTCCTTTTCCGCAGGGCATTCCCACCAGTAAGTTGTGGACTGAATGGTGTCGGTTCAAATCGAATTTTGACATTGCAACAGATTTGAACAATGTGAGTGCCAATAAACGAGCGAAATTGTTATACCTTCTTATGGGCGATCAACTACAGGGCCTAATCAATGCTGCAAAACTCTGTCCAAGTTTCGATGATCCACAATGCTACCCAACTCTAACGCAGAATATTGGCACATATCTACGATCTCTGGTTGATACGACAGCCGAACATGAAGAGTTTACTCGCCTCAAACAGGAGCCGGGTGAGTCTGTGGTAACATTCTACGCAAGAGTGGTAGGGAAAGCTGGCATGTGCGGGTATGGCAATGATGAGAACAGGTTCATCCGTTCTCAAATACTACAGGAAATGAGCAACCGAGATGTCGCCAATGCAGCGAGAACGTACAACCATGATACCCAAACTATCGTTCAAGCAGCCACTCGAGCTGAGGCATTCAATATCAATGCTGGCCCTTCCAAGCCGGAGGCAAGGTCGGAGGATATAATGCACGTTGCAAGTACACCGCGTTATCAGCAGGCAGGGCAGAAAAGAACATCGTCAAGCGGATGGAACTCGGAAGATCGAGTCGCGCAAATGGGCCACCGAACAAGCGTAAAGACTACCAAGGCAGATTCATCGGGAAACACAACCGTTGTTTCCGATGCGACCGTCCCAAGCACAATGGGAAGCCTTGTCCAGCCCTCTACAGGAACTGCAACACGTGCAACGAGCGTGGCCATTTCTCTGTCACATGTCGGAAGAAGCGGCAAATACGTACGAGTCAGACCCTATGTTGACAATGACTATGATGATGTTGAAGAAAAAGACTCAGAGAACGAGTCCGTTGAGTCCGATGAAAATGGAAGCTAGAGGGATAATAGAAAAAGTCACCACTGCCCCGCAATGGATTAGCGGTATGTCGGCCGTCCCGAAAGGCAAGGAGGACTTCAGGCTAGTGGTCAATATGCGGGCGCCGAATAGGGCTATAAAAAGGGAGTATTTCCGCCTGCCCGTACTCAACGAAATGAAGACGAAATTGCACGGAGCAAGGTACTTTACTAAACTGGATTCAACTAGCGCGTACTACCACTTGGAGCTGACTCAGGAATCTCGGGAATTAACCACCTTTCTCGCAGAAAATGGGATGTACCGTTTTACGAGGCTTATGTTTGGGGTGAACTGTGCTCCCGAATTTTTTCAACGGGAAATGACCCGCATATTGGAAGGAATCGACAATGTTATCGTATACATTGACGATATACTGATATTCGCAGACACCCTGGAAAGCTTAAGGAAGACAGTTGCTCAAGTACTCCAGGCACTAAGAGCAAATAACCTCACACTGAACACATCGAAATGTGAATTTGACCGAGACCGAATCAAGTTTCTGGGCCATGAACTGGACAAGGACGGCTTTCATGTCGACGAAGCCAAAGTTGCCAATATCCAAAACTTCCGGGAGCCATCGACCGTATCTGAGCTCCGCAGTTTTCTTAGGCTGGCGTCCTATGTGAGCTCATATATCGAAAACTTTGCCGATTTGACAAGTCCGCTGTGGAAAGTAACCACGTCTCATGCGTGGCAGTGGGGCCCAGAACAAACCAAAGCATTTGAGGAAACTAAAGCAAAAATAGCCAACTGCACGATTGCGTTGGGATATTTTTCTGAGAACGATAAGACTGTACTCTACACAGACGCTTCTCCAGTGGCACTAGGAGCCGTGCTAACTCAAGAAAGTTCAGATGGAACTAAGAGGATCATCAGCTTTGCTTCTAAAGCTTTGACCGCTACGGAGAAAAAGTATGCTCAGAATCAGAGGGAAGCATTAGGTGCTGTATGGGCGGTAGAGTATTTCTCGTTCTTCCTACTGGGGAGGCACTTTGTTCTACGAACGGATGCCAGAGGAGTAAGTTTTATCCTCAATAGATCTCGGGAGGATTCAAAGAGGGCGCTGACCAGAGCAGATGGGTGGGCTCTGAGGTTGAGCCCATATAGCTACGAGGTTGAGTATATTCGTGGGAGAGACAATATTGCTGATCCGTCATCGCGTCTTTATGGAGGGGAGGACGAACCGTTTAATGAGGATACGAGCCCATGGGAAATTGCTTGCCTGGAGGCTAACAGCGTAAAATTTTTGACGGAAGATGAGATTCGTGCGGCTACCGAACAAGATGAACTGCTAATGAAGGTGTCAAATGCGCTACGAATTGGAGAATGGCCAAAACAACTCAGCAGATTTTATTCTGTAAGGGATGAACTTTGCGTTAAAAATGGAGTCATTTTGAAGGGAGGTCGTGCTGTAATTCCTAAGTCACTACATGAGAAAGCATTGAGCGTAGCTCACAAAGGACACCCATTAGCTGCTAAACTTAAGTCTATCTTGCGAGAGCGTGTATGGTGGCCAGGAATGGCAGGAGATGCTGAAAAATGGGTCAAAGCTTGCCAGTCATGCGCGGTAAATGGACGTCCGAAAAAACCCGCCCCGATGGTGCGTACCGTAGTTCCGAAGACTGCCTGGGAAACCATCGCTCTTGATTTCAATGGGCCGTACGCCAAGTTCGGATCAGTCTACATCCTGGTGGTAGTTGATTATCGCTCTCGGTACATAATTGCCCGTCCTGTAAAATCTACCACTTACGAGCAAACCAAAAGAGTTCTCGACGACATCTTCGAAAGAGAGGGATTTCCGGAAAGTATGAAGAGCGACAATGGGCCTCCGTTTAACGGAGATGATTATAGTCAGTTCTGTAATGAAAGAGGAATCAAGGCCATTTTTTCAACACCACATTTCCCTCAGCAAAACGGCATGGTTGAGAACTACATGAAAATAATCAACAAAGCTATGGCTGTTGCTGTCTCTACCGGATCGAACTACAATGAGGAGTTACAAGCTGCCATTCAAGCACATAACGCAGCTTCCCACACTGTAACGAAAGTTGCTCCCGAAGAAATTATGCGTGGAAGAAGGATTAAACGTGGACTGCCACTCTTCAACCGAGACAGACCAGATCACGATGATGACGCACTTAATGAGAGAGACCGTGAAATGAAGCTTAAAGCTAAAGAACGTGAGGATATCCGTCGGGGAGCTCGCAAATGTCAGCTGATGCCTGGAGATACTGTAATAGTGGAGCGACTAACCCGGACGAAAGGAGATTCAAGGTTTGGAACACAACGTTTTACGGTCATGCAACAAAACAATGGAAATCTTGTGCTCAGTGACGACGAAGGGCGGACTATCAAACGCCATGTCTCACAGACTAAGAAAGTGTTTGAATGGCGGTCTCGGCCAGCTAATAAAGATACTCTGCCGTGGGAGCACAAGGACGGAAACCCGGTCCAAAGGGCTGCAAGGAACAGAAAGGCCCCTAGCCATCTACAAGACTATGTTTGTATGGTAGAAGACAATTAACTCATACTGAGAACTTAAGATTTTTTTTCCTTATTCTGAGGTCACCAATAAAATTTAACTGTACATTCAGGTTTTTTTTTCTTTTTTCATCTTGCGAGAAGAGGAGTGATGTGGGGATTGGGAACCACTGGAGTAGAATATCCCATCCCTTCACCCCCAGTACCGAAACATGCATCTTGCAACACGTCACCTGCAATGTTACCAACGGTCTACAAACAACACGAACAGCTCGGTGCGTCTTCGTGTCATCGCACTCTTCGGCATCGTCTGGACCACGACTGCGGTGTCACCACTGAGCACAGGTCAATCGTAAGTAGTCGGTCGATCAGGTAAGTCCAACATGCGGTTTTGGGCGATTCTCTAATGCGCCGGTTCAGACTTTCACAGTAGTATAAATTTCATCGATTGTGATAGGTTCTACAAGCATAGTTTGATCGTTATTATCTAAAGAAAACGTGATTGATTTGATTTCGTCTATATCATTTAAATCGTTTGATTCCTCCACATGATAGAGTTTCGAAAAATGATTGTAAATGATATTACCATGATGGGATGGTTCTGAAATAACTACACCTCCAAGTTTTAACCGAAGGTAGGAGCAAGATCTGTTTAACTGCGCAGCTATTTAAAAAACACTGATTTTCTCGTCAGTAGACAATGATTGTGCGCCAAGTCTGGATACAGCACTTCACATTCGATTCATTTCAGCTTCCAATATTTTAGATTTAGCTATTAAAAGCTCATTTTAAACATCTTCTCCAGAATGTCCCCTGTTTGTTATTTGCATCATTTCATTATACAAAGTTTGTTTCCTTTCAAATATGGATTCGTTGAATGTCCAGCTTTCATTTTTATAAAAACTACGGCATTTTCTCTTAAATGCAAAGTTCCACTACGCGTTTCGATCAGTAGAATAAATGTGTCTATTTTTTAACTTTTCAAATTCTGAAGTAAATCTCTCTTTAACTTCATCGTTATCAACCAACGAAGAGTTTATTTTGCAATATCCCCGTCTTTTTCCACTTTTACTGTGAACATAACTGCCCTATGGTCAGAAAATGCAACGGTTACAATTTTACTCCGTGAAATTTTATCAATGATGCTCGCAGGAGCATAAAAACGATCAATTCTCGGAGCTGAATCCCCCCGAAAAAAGGTAAATTCATTAGATTTATTCTGAAGCAACACTTCCTTTAGTTCAAGAGCATTTACAATATTTTTCAAGCCAGCAGAATAATTCTTGTTAGAATTCTTCGAATCTCCAGGTTCCAAAATGCAATTAAAATCCCCGCCCAAAATCACCGAGGTATTTTTGTTCAAGTGCACCGCAAGATCTGTTTGAAACATATAATCACGATCTTTTTTCTTGTTCGTTCAAGAGAACGCAGAAATGTTAATGAAATTCATGTTCGCAATAGTAAGAGATAATATTCTTCCGTTAGGATCACATAAAACATCCTTTAACTCTAATCCTTTGCGAATTAGTATGGCCGTTCCTAAATCCTTTCTTTGTCTATTGACAATTGCGGTATGAGTATGAATGAACTGAAAATTCTCAAAAATTACTTCCTGAAGGAATATTATATCCAAATCGAGGACTCTCACAAAATCTTTAAGCATATTTTTGTTCAAATCAGAGTTTGAACTGTTCAAATTCATAGTGCCTATACTTAAAACATAATTCATTATCATATTCGTCTACTTTTGTGACTCACCAAAGAATTGCTCCCCACAACAGCAACATCAGCCCTATCAGCAACCCCATCAGCACCGCCATCAACCATACCAGCAGCAGCAATACCAGCAGTTCCATCAGCGTCACCAACAGCAGTTGGCCTTGACATGCCCCGCCAAACCACAGGCAAAACACAGGCAAGACCTTCGTAATAGATTCTAACCTGCATGTGAGCAACATGCATGGTAGCCGGAATTTCACGCAGAATCTCCATATGTATGCCTCTAACACCGGACCAAATTGGATAACCAGTTTCAGCTGCATGCTTCTCCCGCACCATGTGATGGATGGTGCCATATTTTTGGAACTCGTTGGCAATGTCCTTGTCTTCCACCTCCGGAGGAAGCCCGAAGATGCGGACATATAAACTGCTTTCCCGCGACCGAAATAGCAATCAACGCGGTGTCCTCATTATCGTAGTCAAATCTGATCGATGTCGGTAGCCTTGCGACGGTATCCATCAGAACCTTCTCCTCACGGAATTTGACGAATACCGAGAATTCCTTACCCTCCTGATACATGGACAGCAGTATGTCGCTCGAGATTCCATTTTTGCGAAAGAAGCTGAACACTTCCTTGTCCTTGGGTGCCATTAGCACTCTTCCGAAATACATTCGCATTGTATTCTCCCTGAGCCCGTTGTTGGCCATTGTACGTTTCTTTTGTCTTCCGTTTGTAATAAAAAAAAAACAGCACAATTGTGCAAACGCTTTATCACTGCTAACTCACTATATATCGTAAACACGTCTATAGCCGTTGACGAAACGAAGCGAACTGAGTGTTGGCTATTTGTGGGTAGATGGTGAGGGTGTTGTTTACAATAATTTGTTTTACCACTGCGCCGAACACTATCATGGCGTCTAGACACTGAATACTAAGTGTTCATTATTTTGGGTTGGAAGAGTTGATTTTGTATGTCAGCCCAGGTTATGATTATCGCTATTGTTTGCATTGCGCTGAAAAAAAAAACATGCATCATTGCCATGACTATTTCATATTCGCTAATTCGATAGGTAAAGCCTTAAGCATTAGGGCCAGGGCACTCGATGTCAATATCACTGTCCCATCCCAGGATATTTCGCTGATATGGAGTGTGCATTAACTTTCTTAGCCACGACACTCCCACCGATTCAACGTACAAAACTCATTCCGCTGAAAATGAAACGGTTGGTACGGTTGTCCCCGTTTCTTCAATTATCAAATTCAAAAACATGCGTCAATCATGTTATTCATAAGTGAATAACTTGATTGCCGTACATTTTTAATTGTCTTCAAACCCATTAGTCTGCACAGTGGGCCTGGCCGTTTTAGTATTTGTGTCATCTCGCTGATATGCTACGAATATTAATGCTGACAAGAAAATATCGGAAGAAATTCCGGTATTTCCAGGATGCTTTTCAACACTGGCTGTGCAAGCACTAGAATAGAATAGAAATAGAATTTGGGTAAATAACTATTGGGTAAATGTCGATCGGGTAATATTATAGAACAGCGATTAATGATCGTCTTGCACCATTCGGATCTATTGTCAACATACTCTTTGGGGGTCGCTAGCTAGCATTCTTCAGATACGCATCACCCACCGTACCCTGGCAGCTTCAACTACATGTTGAATGCTGGATTCGCAGTAGAGCACTGAGAACTCGTGGTTCATCCGCCGTCGTCAAACGGGATTCTCCTTAAGGCCGGACGGGACGGTGGTTGAATCGTCCGCCATTGCTCTGTTGCTAGTAAGATGCAAATCTCAACTTCTACTTCATATTATTGACTAGAAATTTGTTTGTTCATTTGCTCACTTGTGGTGCACAATCGACTAAAGTTTCAGCTACGTCAGTGCAGTGGAAATTGATATTTGCTTCTTCAAAATCCCGAGGCAAATTCTTAGAAAGAGAGGGAAGATAGGAAAAATTACACGTCGTCCCGTGCGGCCTTAATATCAGCGAAATTTTGTTGCAAGCCTGTTTTGTATGTTTTGAAAATATTTATTTAACCCCTAGCACAATTGGGTTGTTGAGCAAAAACAGGTATGCAAATTTGTTTTCGTCTGTTTAGTTTTTGTTTTATGTGGTGTAAACTGTTTTTTGCAACTTCTCATCGTAATAGGCCATTATACCTCACGCAAATCTGCCAGGAAAAGGCCTATTTTCCCACATCAAATTAACAGTGCTGTAATGGTTCATTACAGTACTGATTTGCGTTGCGTAATGAACCATTACAGCACTGTTTTTAGTTTTGATCAACTTATTGATGCTTTCTGGACGAAGGTTTGAAAAATTGTGACAACTGTTCTGTATAACCTGCTATGATCAGAATTCCTTAATCATGGCTATGAACATCAGTGTGAAACAGTTTTGTTTTAAAAAACTATCCTCAAGTGGTATTTTATGAAGCTGCAAAAAACGTTGTACGCAACTCGGTGCAGAACTCGATTTTTACAGCACTCATCGTAATTATCCAACTCGGCAAGCCTCGTTGGATAAATGTACGACTCGTGCTGTAAAAATCATCATTCTGCACCTTGTTGCGTAAACTATGTACTATTAATAATTATTCATTTTTTATTTATTATTTCTTAATTATCAATTATAATTGGTCGGGGTTCTGCTAAACCGAACCAAAGATTATTTTTTGAAAAATTAAGTTTTCTTATCCTTTGGATGAAGAATAAGATGATCTTCCTTCCGTATAAAAATCCAGTAATTCTGACAGCTCTTCGTGGAGGAAATTCATAACTTCTGTTTGGCAGAACATACAAAAAATAAAATTGCATCCAACCAGAGTGAACTGTAAACCATTCCATAGAATCAGCGAAACATTTTAGGTTTGGTCCAGATGATGAACATTTCAAGTTCTCCTCATCGTCGTCAGATTTCTAACTTCTAACCGACTCATAGTAAAAATCTGTGATAGAGTTGAACACGTAATTAGACATATGGATGGAACTTATGTTTCGATGGCGCTGATCACCATTTTTCCAAATCACATTCAGCCAGACCGAACCAAATCCACTGCATTTTAGAATCTTTTTTTTTTTCTCAGCAACACAAAAATCAACTGGTTTTAAATACCTGGATTATGTCGACACTCCTCATACTGATAATTTAACACAGGAGCCGTCATTGAACAACAAGGCTAATTAGAATAATAGAGCTTGAAAAAATCAAACATTTAGTTCGCTTTGGCTGATCGAAAAATGGTGTTTTCACGAAAACCATCCTTGAAAAGCACTTTTAAAACTTGATTCAGACTTAACGACTGACCTTCAGCTAGGTAAAATGACCTAGAGGTAACGCGCTAGGTTATCGCTTAAATGATCCAAGTTCGAATCTCTTTCATATTTTTTTTTATCTTGTTTTGTCTTAGTTCACTTTGGCAGAACATTTTCATGGTTTTCTTCGACCAGCATAAATTTGAAGTACACAAATTGCTCCACTTTCACATCGCAGGACTTCAGGACATGCAAGGACATCATTGGACATAATCACTCTTGCTCTGTGCCTGCACATGCATTGCCTATGAAAAAATAAAACATGGGTGGGAAGGGCTGGACTGGGTGGGCTTCCGCCGTTCATATTTCAAACTATTTTAAAACCTCCGCACTACCATATTATACGCGTCGTTTCTGACTGATGTGAAGGATTGTGAGTGATATCGATTTCAACTTCATAGACGATGAAAAATCAAGATTTTTTTACAATCCAGCTGGTTTCCTCTAAAACAAATAAACACAGTCAGCCATACTGTACTATAAACCATATTCCATTGTTTTTGTTCAGCCAGAGTGAACTGAGTGCAAATTACCAAGAAATTAAATGCAATTATATCAATGATTTCATATAATTTAAATGTATACTTCATCTCTGATGGTTAATAAAGGCTTGTAAGTTACATATGTGAGGAAAAGTTTCAAATAATCTTGACTGTTGTTTATTTGTGACCTGTTGGACTTTAAGCTTAATTATTTCGGAATAATGTTTTTGGCGCTTAGTTCGGTTTAGCAGAACCCCGGCCAATTGAGCCATTACTTGTATGTGTGCAAACAATCTGTTATTTACCTTACATGTGAGACTTGCCACAACAAGTTAAGCAAAAAGTGGACCTGAATTATAAAACATGAAAAGGTTTTATCTGTCGCATATTTTTATTTCTTCCAAATGAGGATCAACAATCGCTGGGAAATCTAAGAATTCTGAAGAGCTTAAGTCTAGCGTTTTGTATGGAGATTTGATTTTTTTTGCGCACCGTCCCGAAAGAGATATAGAATATAGAATACTCTATACAAAAGAATGTCATCTATGAAAAGTAATCAACTTCCCCTTGGAATAAGGTATTACGTTTTTTGGCCCCTATGAAACCACATTCATAATCCTATCGAAGTATATAACCATTTTCTTAACAAATGGCAATTTCTCCCATAAGAAGCAAACACGAATCTTCCTACAGATTAATAAGCTTTTATTTACGACATAGTTTTTATCTTATTTGTTTATCCTAAATATTTATTGAAAATTTAGTTTACGATCGTCAATGAATTCATTATCCTATCACGTTTTGTAGTCAATTTGAACTTCTTTCTGGAGACGTGGGGGCAGTTCTCTATAAATTGCCTCAGGAACATTGTCTAGAAAAAAAAAAATAAAAAAAAAATGTAGCAATGATATTCAAAAGTTTCCCAAGTATTCTCAAATCTTACCATTACACCTATATACCAAATCAGACCAAATGATCATTTCTTGCGAGAAGCAAAACACGCCCAGGCGCCCTCCTTTTAAGGTCGAATCATAGATGTTGCCCGAGTCAGCTACCATTTTTTCACCATCAAACACTCGTAGACGAATCAAACCTATTTTTGGACGATGAAGCAATAACCAACGATAAGCAGTGCGTTCCTTCCAGCCAACGTTTCGTGGATCCTTCCAGAGTAGTTTTACTTGATCCTTAGTATCACCAGTGTGCCACAAACTGTTTCGTAACATTTGTCCGGGGCCGGTATTGCTATCTATCAGTTTCAGTTGGATTCCTGGTTCAGCCGACGCACGGAAAGGTGTTGCTTGCCAATAGGTTTGTATATTTTTCTTCCACATAACAGCGTAGAACTTATGGTTATCTTGATAACTGAATATGAATCCAACATAATCATCATCTATTTCCGTATCAATGAAAAATGTGCCTTCAAAATCAACTCCGCCAAATGCATCATATCTAAAAATAAGCACCGGACTTTAAATTTGGCTAATCTTGGGTTATAGTGTAAACTTACCCCACCGCTAATCCAGGGTCACTATTCTGAGTTTGCACAATTTCAGCTCCTTTATTATAGATTACCCAGTTGGGATCAATTTGTGAATCACCCTCCGGATCCAACACGACGGTCTGATACGTTCTGAAGTCAGTTGAAAAGATTTTGGAATTATTGGGACAGTTGTCCAAATAATTTGGAATTTTGTCCAAATCGAAGTCTTCCTCGCAGATATCGCCAACGCCATCATCTGAAGATATTTTATAATGGTTGATAAGCTGGATTTTTTTTTATAATTTGTGTGTAAATGGTCAGGTTGAGTAAGGATATCATATCTGAATTTTAAACGATTACTTTTCAATACATTAAAGTATAATCACCATCAGTTTTGTCTATTTTGGCCGTACACACATCTTGAGATAGTGCACCTTCGTGGCCGTGCGGTTAGCGGCGTCAGTCGTTTAGGCATTTCGTAAGCCTTGGAGTGCGGGTTCCATTTCCGCTCCAGTCGGGGAAAACTTTTCGTCAAACGGAAAATTCTCCTTTGGTCTGTTATGCGTATTGTCCGTTGCCTCGTGTTAGCAATGTTTCGAGATTTGTTGATTTTTTTCGGTGAAAAAAGACTTTCCAAATCGTTTTGGCATAACGTTTCGGCCTACTTCATTCAGCCATCATCAGATACAAAACGTTTGTTCTCCACCACTGTGGCCTATCGTGTTAGCAATGTTCAGTCTGTGCAGCCTCTGGCTGAAGATGGTGAAGTGTCTTTTTTAAATCGGCATACATGTTTTTTACTATTAGATATTATTTTATGCAAAATTTTTTTATTATACAACTCATATGAGTTGCATAATGGTGATTATGCAGCCCAAATGAATTGTATGATGAACATTATGCAACTCTTTTTCATTATGCAACTCATTTCAATTGCACAATGAATCAGTACGGAAAAGTAGGCCATTATAATACTGAAACGAGTTACATAAAATAAAAATTATGGTACTGTTGCATAATAGTTGTAACGAGTAACGAGTAGTAGTATGTAACGAGTTGCAAAAATTTGATTTTTTCAGCACGAGTTATACATTTATCCAGCGAGGCTTGTCGAGTTGGATAAAAACGAAGAGTGCTGAAGCACTCAAGCAACTTTTTGCAACGAGTTTCATACAAAATTTTATGCCATGATTTTTTCATTATGCAACTCATTTGAGTTGCATAATGTGCATAATGTAACTCGAACGAGTTGCATGATAAACAAAATGCAACTATTTCTTATTCCGCAACTCATTTCAACTGCATAATAAACCGGTACGGAAAAGAAGGCCATTATGATACTGAAACGAATTGTATTAAATATAAATTATGATACTGAATTGCATAAAATATTTTTGGGATTACGTTGCATAATATGACTAACTTTTCACACGCGAGAACAACATTAATTTACCCTGTTTTTCGATACTCAAATAAGTATGCCGAAAAGTACCACTTTTCGGCACTTTTGTTCATATAAACTTTTGTCAAGCTTCTGTGAAATGCTCGGGTTTTCGAAGGGAACATTACACCGGAGATTCCTCTGTTACTTTTGCGTCCATTGAGCATCAGAAGAAACTTTTCTTGTTAACCTACTCCCGGAAATCTGGATTGTTTTTTCGAAGGTTCGTATTTCCAACGGCTGCCCGAAAATTTCTGGCAACCAACTGTTGTACAGCAGGGTGTCCCAAAATTGCACATGGTCAAAAATCTTGGGGCTCACCCTGCAAATGATAGCTAAGGGTGTTAGCAACTTATATATTTCATACAATTTTTTTACCCGTACAAAAATTGCCAATGCTTACCATTTTTATATTTTTTACAGGTTGATCTAAATTTAAACTACTTGTGAAAACTAATTAACGACATGTAAAAATTATTTGCATGAAATATATTACGAAAAATGGCCATTTTTTAAAAATCTCGCCGGGGCGACCTCTAAGCGTTATTTATAGTTGCCGTTATACAAAAGTTTGTTTCTAGCACCCTTAGCTGTCATTTGCAGGGTGAGTCCGCAAATAAATACCTTTTGCAATACGGCTGTACATCAAGAAATGATCCAATTCAATGAGAATTTTTATTTCCGTCGTTGGGGGTGAGAATGGGTCAAAAAAGGATGCTCAAAGATTGTTTGTTAAATAACAAATGCAATTGAAGTCAGAATAACTTTTTATTTGGTATGTATACTCTTCTATGTGGTTATGATAGTTTAGCAAGAAAGTTTCATATTAAATGAATTGCTTACTAAACTACAAATGATTGAAAATTGACCCAATCTCACCCCTTAGAGGGGGTGAGAATGGGTCAAAGTATTCAAAATCGCCTATTCAAAAATATAAGTTAATTTTATTGATCATATCTAGTAAAGCTACTTGAAATACGATGTAATCATTACGAATTAAGACTTAGGTAATTTTAAAAGATGGTAAATCCGCCTTTTTTTTCCTCCCCTGTTGGGGAATTTAAGCCACTGCGTCCAATAAGCTGAACTTTTGTGGCATGTCCCGTTTTGATATTCGCATCTAGCCAGCTAATTACCATGTGTCAAGTAATCAGCTTCTGCCACGACGCGTCGTCTCCCATTCAGGTGCAATGGAATTAATAAACCCCAAGACCTTCCCAGGTTCTGCAGACCAGATCTCACTGGGTTGCAAGCAACCACTATTTAGAAATCTTTGCCTGCGCATGTATAAAGCACCACAACTGCAAAGCAGATGTTCCGAGGTTTCACGTTCCGTATTACAGAAACGACAGATATCACTCTGAATTTGGCCAATATTTTTCAAGTGATACCTGCTCGGACAGTGTCCAGTTACTAGGCCAGTGTATGTACATAGAGCTCTCTTGTTGAGCTCTAAGAGCTTTTTGGTTTTATAAGCATTTGGTGTTATAAATCGTTTTGACTGATTGCAATTTTTGACGTCCATCCAATTGGATATCACCCTCTGCTCAGCCCAGCGTTTCAGGTCCATTTTAATTGTACAGTTTGATATACCACAGAATGGTTCTGGGCCAGCAAACTGTAAATTGGAACCACTTTTAGCAAGCTCGTCTGCCATTTCATTCCCTTCAATGCCGCAGTGACCTGGAACCCAGTATAAGTTTACTGAGTCCCCTTGGCACAGCCTGCGCAGTGAAAGAATGCATTCCCAGACAAGCTTTGAAGTACATTTGTAAGCGCACAATGCTTTTAGTGCAGCTTGACTATCTGAGAAAATACAAATATTTGCATATCTGTATTTTCGCTCAAGGCAGATATTTGCGCATTTCAAAATAGCAAGAACCTCTGCTTGAAACACCGTAGGTTAGTGTCCCATCGCCACTGATGTTTGTATTCCAGGGCCGTAGATTCCTGCTCCCGTTTTTATTCCAACTTTTGAACCATCTGTATAGAATTTGATTGATCCTTGACGAACAGTGGGACCTCCGACTTCCCAATCTGCACGAGTTGTTTCGTGCAACTTGTAAGGAACATCATGGTTCTCCACAGGTTTCATCCAGTCTTTAATCATTTTCATTACTGGCCTATTTTGGAAGTATTGTGAAATGCTCAGGTGACCTACAAGATCACCTGGCATTAAACTTTTCAAATCCGCCTAAAAGGGCTAATACATCCGAAAAAATGGTTGAAATTTGATAAAATAACGTTTGCATGTTGTATCGCCATTTTTAGCCACCATAATCATCCTCATTTAAAGTTTCAACCTCCATGAGAGGAGGGGGGATTGCAATGAGGGAGGGGCGCATTGAAAGATTGATTAAAAAATATATTTTTAGTATACTGCATAAGACATGTTTAACCAAACCCTCCGTTATAAACTCTTACGTACATGATCTTTGGCCTCTATATAGCCAAAGCAAATCACTCCATCTCAAGATAGAGGGTCTATCAAATATTATGTTACACAACATTTCACATTATTAGAACCTCTCCCGCAATAACATTTAAAAATATTTTTGAATATTTTTTTTTTTTTTTGAGCCCTAGCAAAACGATAGATTTATTCTTCTTTCTTCAGTATTTTCTATGTATTTTATGAATGATCCTTATATGACACTATTTTCGAAAAAAAAAGTGCTTTTATGAAGATACGGTAACATGGCACCACTCTAACGTCAAATGGGGACTGGAAAACTAGTTAAATTTTTAGATAAGTTTATGTGCACTCGATAATTTGCTTGACCCAATCTCACCCCCATTCTTAATATTTAGACATAGGGTCGAAAGTATTGACTTTTAAAATAAAAAGAGCAACGACAGCCCGTTTTTTTCATTGCATCAACCAGGTAATACCTACAGCTAACCACTTATAAGAAAATTTATGGTAAGGTACTTGTGTTAAACATTCCGAAGGAGAAATTTTTTCAGAGTGATTTACTAGTAGCTTCATCATATAAGTTTAGCCACAAATTTAACAAAAAACGATTATTGCCAAACATTTTAATCTGCATCATGACGTGTAAAAACATCTCCTCTTTGAAATAATATAAAGTTTCAATATAAATTAGCGATAGTTGATAAGCTATTTCAAATTTTATATTTCTCCGTTTTGACCCAATCTCACCCCCCAGACCCATTGTCACCCCCATCGACGGTACTGCAAAAAAATGTTGTTTGCAACTCGTTGCAAAACTCGATTTTTTCAGCACCCGTCAAATTTATCCAACGAGGCTTGCCGACTCGTGCTGAAAAAATCATCATTTTGCAACTTGTTGCATAAATAACTATTACAGATCTGTCACACACAGTGCTGCCAAATGCCAAGAATTTTAAGTGACAATTGAATATTGCTTATATAACATATCTAAGTTGGACTACCGTATGGTGGTGTAGCCTAATGATTGCATTTTGTAGTTGGGAAGGAATAATCAGTATTATTTTCTTCTTAAATCGACGTTTTCAAAAACTGCCTAGTCAATAAAAATTCGGTAACTGAATACCTAATTGCTTTTGACATGCAACATTTCTAGCTACTGTATCCCAACTGGCAATGATAGCTGAATAACAGCTTATTCAGCCAAAATTTAAAAAAAAATAAGCGTAAAAGCAGTCTGTTCATCTATTGTTCAGCAATAATGCTTGTAAGGTAGCGGCTTTTACACTCCCGTGCAAAAGCTTGGAGTCACCCCCTCAAAACATGGAAATGTTTTTCGATCTTATCTCAGTCATCTTTTATATAACCTACTCGTTTATTCTATCGAAAGTTAAAGGGTTAGATTTGATTCGTAAACACTTATCACAAATTTCATATGAAATTTTTAGTATGAAAAGTTTACCTAAACTTACATGACTTAAGGGGTAAAGTCTTCGGTATACCAATCCGTGTGGTCAATTTATGATATGTAATGAAACTCAACATATATATATATATATATATATATATATATATATATATATATGTGAAAAAGATGGATAAATTATTAGTGAAATTCCGAAAAAATCCACAGCTTAGGTGAGATTTGAACTCACGACCCTTATTCGCTAGACAAGTGCATTTCCAACTAAGCTACCGAGTCAATTAATGACAAGGCATTTTAGTTGTCATAAGGTAATTCAAATCTCAACGATCATGTTTCATCCTTCCCTTAACTTGCACCGCAAATATATCCATCTCTTATGATCATATGCATATGAAGAGCGAGAGCAATTTATTTTTAGTATTAAACCTGTTGCCTATCTTACAGGCGTCTCTTCTCCATCCACTTGATGAGGAAGAACGAATGAAACCTGGAAGGCCATCAAATTTGACGTTTGCACTCTTTCATTTACGACAGATTACTACAGAAGAGGTAGAAGCTCGAAATGACTTAAGGGCAAGGTTGTTAACCGATAAATTATCGACAGTTAACTCAACGCAAACTCGATAACGATAAAGGTTGCTCGATAATCTCTCGATAACGATAACCAAACGATGAATCAACGCGAAGATCAACGTACCTTCGGTAAGTTTGCGATAAATCTAGTTACCCTAGTGACGGCATCAACAACGGTTCAGATCGCGAAGAAAATTTTCTGGAGACGTTATCGAGTCGATAATTTCAACAGTTAACTGTATCGCCGATGACGAATCCGTTTGAAGACGTTATCGTTATCGACGATAAACGATAACAGACGTTAACTTTATCGGCGATAACGATAATTTATCGATTAACAACCTTGCTTAAGGGTAAAGTCTTCGGTATACCAATCCGAGTGGTCAATTTATGATATTTAATGAAACTCAACATATATTTATGTGAAAAAGATGGATAAATCTATAAATGCAGTGGCATATGTGGGACCGCGCATAACTTGCGAACAGACTAAGTTTGGTTCTGTTAGTTTTCACCCAAGGAAGGTTTATGAGGCAAAAAACATGGGAAAATTGAAAATTTTTGAAAATCGGGTTTTCATACATTTTGAACGGTATCAGGTATCAGAAGGCCGGCTCCAGAGGCACGTTATCCTCCATTTGGGACATTTGTGCCATCGCCAAAATAACAGCCTATTTCATCATCTACCTGAGGGAAAAGGAAGGAAAAATATTTGGATGCGAATAGGGACAGGTAGGGAAATAGGAAAAATACCCTGAAAGAGGGTACTAACGCACAAGCGTACCACAATGGGTTCAAACAGCGCCCTGAAAAGGGCACTGTAATAACGCATAAAGCGAAAGAGAGCCTATAGCTCTTTACCACAGCGGGTTAAGAACAACAGAATATCCTGAAGATTCAAGTTCCTGAAGTCAGTTTGACTTAATAAGTGTTTACCGAATTATCGGAAACGCAGTTGCGCGAAAACTGGTTAGTTACATATCAAATGATACGAAGTTCCATAATCGGATTCACAGCTATCACAGGCAAATGAATCAGCTTGCTGAATATTCGCCATGTGATAGCTGAGTCGGCAGTGGCCAGTCAATGCTTTGACCAGCATGCTGCAATTCTGCTTAGACAGATTAGTAAAATACTTCGCCACCCGTAGAGGCTGAGCCCTATACAATTTGGTTTGACGACATGACTCCAAACTATTCTAATATTGTCTGTGTTGAGTGACAGCCCAGGTGTGAATGTGAAGCTTAATCCAACACTTTGATATAGGAATAGCTGGCTCAGGGCCAATGAAGTCATGTGATGCTCCAGAGCGAGCTAACTCATCAGCCAATTCATTTCCAGCGATGGAAGACTGACCAGGTACCCATACAAGGTGAACAGCGTTTGCTGAATTCAGCTCCTCGAGCACGTTGTCAAAGGCACCCTCGATATCTAAGAAAACACCCAAACAAGATTGCTTTTGAGCGCATGCTTTCTCGATATCGTAAACAATCTTGTGTAAAAGAGTCACAGTGGACTTACCAGATTGGTACGCATGTTGGTTCACATGAAGAGGCACGTTGGCCAGATGAACATCACTGATGTGATGATCCACAATGCGTTCTAAGCATTTCAGAAGAAAAGAGGTCAAACAGATAGGTCGTCTGAAACTCTTTGCTTCTGCATACGACGCACGACCCACTTTCGGAATAAACTTTACAGTAATATCCCGCCAGGATTTGGGAATATTCCCTGTAGCAAAACTGCAAACAAGTAGTTTTTTCAAAAGATGTTTGAAATAATCAAATCCCTTCTGAAGCAAAGCTATTAAGAGCCCACTCAATCGATTCTATAGTTACAATACTCCGAGCCGAAGCTAAAGAATCATCACTACAAGAAAAGACATCAGGTTCATCCGAAGATGTAATATCCACACATCCAGGAAAGTGTGTGCTGAATAAGCATTCCAGAACTTCCTCATCAGAGGAAGTCAGATCGCCATTTGGCAAACGAAGTTCGTTCACCCGGAAACCCTTAGATTTCGCAAGGAATTGGTTTAACCGACTGACTTCACTCAAGCTGGAAACATTTGTACAAAGGTTTTTTCAACCAGATCGTTCAACAGACCGGAGAGCTTTCCTGTAGGCCTTGCGAGCCGACCTGAAAGCCTCCGAACCAGCCGAACGTCGTCTGTTCCAACTCTTTCTACATTTTTTCCTGAGTTTCGCCAGATCAGAGTTCCACCAAGGGGTTCCTCTTGTGATCTTCACAGACCGTAGAGGGCATGTTTCTTCAAAAGCTTGCATGATGAAGGTCGCTGTAGTATCAACGGCATCATCTAAATCACTTGGAGTGTCAATGGATGATGAGTATCCATGAAATTTGGCCGCAACCAAATCAGTAAAATGATCCCAGTTTGTTTGCCGAGGATTCCTGAAACGCAATGTTTGCGAAGTAACATTTGAATAATCAAAAAAGATATAGCGATGGTCAGATAAAGATTCTTCATGCCAATTGGTCAGCTCGTGACTCATTCTACTCAAGCAAACGTTATATCTTACACTCACTCTCTAGCAGATACCATGAAGAAAGGGCGGTTGCCTATGTTAAGTAATGCAAGATCTGTACTACTTAAGTACTCCATCAAACTGGAGCCTCTCAAGTCTCAACTGGAGCCTCAATGTCTGAGCTACCCCAGATGATATGGTGGGCATTAGCATCACTGCCAACAATTAGCGGAAGGCCTTTTGAAGTACAGTATGCGATGACTTGTTTGGAAGCATCCGTAGGGGATGGTTCATCATGCGGTAAATACACCGTGCAATAGACGTATATTCTGTTGAGGTTTCCAACAGATACATCAATTGTGATAGCACATACATCTCTGGTGGTTAGTTCAGAGATGAGTGTAGCAACTATTGCATTGTTGACAAGCACACAGGCTCGAGGCATGATACGCGAGTTTGCCATTTCATGTTTACTGAAAGTGGCAAACATCGGGATCACAAGGTTTCCTAGATAGAAATTTTCCTTACGAAAGTAAGGTTCTTGTACCAAGGCCAATTGGGGTGTACCATTTTACATAAGTCTGCAAAGATTGATCGTTGCTGTTCTTTTATGCTGAAGATTGATCTGAGCTATCCTAACCGTAGCCACTACCCAAACTAGGTAAGATTCAACTCTTTGCAACAACAGCACAACAAAGAACAGCAACAATAAAACCAAATCGGTATCGATTGGAAAACGCCAAAGGCGAGGATACACAGAATACACTGTGTAAACCGCATAATGCGAAATCATATAGGTGAAAATTTTAACTAATTGACAACATCTTCATAATCCCGCCCTTATTTAGCCTCAAGTGAGACTAAGGGGCCATTCATGAATTACGTAAGGGTTTATGGGGGGTGGGGGATTCTCATACAAAAAATCTTACAAGGGTGGGGAGGGGGTGTCGGAAAATCACAAAAATTTCCTTACTTAATTAATGGACAGTCCCTAAAGAAGGGCAGCTGATTGTCTCGGAGAAACACAAGGTCCACTGCACCATTGCTCCGGTTAGCGCAGTAAGGGCTACATACTGTGGAGGGCGCCCTGGTACTCCACAGGCTCCGTTAGCGGTTAGGTTTTTATTAGACCCCCCTAGCCATTCATTCCTTGGCACGGTAAGCATAAAGCCGCATCACACCATGAATTAGGGGTCACCTGTTGGTGGATTATTACCACCGGAACAGGCGGTCCGTAGTGTTATTCTTAGCCAATTGAGACAATCTCTACCGACACTACACAGCTATCTAGGTTGATCGAGAAAAGAAGTTAATATTGATGATCAACTTCATACGGACTCGAACAGCCGTGAAAATTGGGGAAAGGAAAATGAAAAGTTGGAAATGGGAAAATTGAAAGTTTTTGAAAATGGGGTTTTTATACATTTTGAACGGGAACTTGGGCTTGACTAGGGACCTGAAACTGTCAAAAAACACAGTAGGCAAAACAAAGTTTGCCGGGGACAGCTAGTTATTAGTGAAATTCCGAAAAAATCCACAGCTCAGGTGTGATTTGAACTCACGACCCTTATTCGCTAGACAAGTGCTTTTCCAACTATGCTACCGAGCCAATTAATGACACGGCATTTTAGTTGTCATAAGGTAATTCAAATCTCAACGATCATCCCGAGCAGAAGAAAAAAAAAACAAGAGAATAACATATCAAGGTATTTATCTTTAATACTACCATACCTTGATATGCCCTTCATTAGGTGGTAATTAGAGACAAAATAACAAAAACGAATACCAAAATTTTGTATAAATACCACCTGGAAAATAACAAGTATTGTTATTTCAATAATGAATGCATACCTGACATTTCAAGTGCTGTATTTGTTATCCCAAAGTTATTGAATAACAAACTAATTTCTTATTATTAACCGTTATGTGTCCGACAAATGTTTTGCTTTTTTCTACACCGTGTATTTTAAATGGGTGCTGGGTACCCGGTTACCCTGTCGGCCACATAATGGTTAAATGTTTCATTTGTTCGATGACTTCATGTTGTAATAGCAAATCTTGTTCTTCGGTTATTTTCACTGCTAAACCAACAAATACTACATGAATACCAAACTCTGCTCAAATACCTCAACCTGTTATTGTGATGTTCTCATAACATTTCGTATAATAACGCAGCAATAACAATTTTAGGTATTAGAGCACATGTTGCTCTTCGTATGGTATTTGTAAGGTATGCCCTTCTGCTCGGGATGTTTCATCCTTCCCTTAACTTGCACCGCAAATTGATGGCGTTTCAGGTTTCATTCGTTCTTCCTCATCAAGTGGATGGAGAAGAGACGCCTGTAAGATAGGCAACAGGTTCAATACTAAAAATAAATTGCTCTCACTCTTCATATGCATATGATCATAAGAGATGGATATCAATGAGAGTCTAATAGAGGTGGGGAAGACGATACTTCGTGTGCGTGAGATCCGTGTCTGGTGCAAAACATGTCACTACTACAAGCAAAGCGAGCTCCCATAAGAACGCGTGTCAAGTAGTGACGTCACTATTTGTGTTTACATTTTTCTTTGCTTACTAATACATAGCCATCTCTTCTCCTTCCCCACCTGTAATTACTCTTATTGGATGGATATATTTGCGGTGCAAGTTAAGGGAAGGATGAAACATGATCGTTGAGATTGGAATTACCTTATGACAACTAAAATGCCGTGTCATTAATTGGCTTGGTAGCTTAGTTGGAAAAGCACTTGTCAAGCGAATAAGGGTCGTGAGTTCAAATCTCACCTGAGCTGTGGATTTTTTCGGAATTTCACTAATAAATTATCCATCTTTTTCACATATACAGGGTGTTAGGTTCATGAGTGCAAACTTTTTAAAGGGTGATAGAGGACCATAAATGGTGTAAAAAATTGTTCTACGCATATGGTCAAATCTCAACCGTTACGTAGTTATTGGACTCCCCATGTTTTTGACTCTTATTACCTTAACTGGCTATAACTTTAAAATGGTTTAACTTATCGCAGTTTTTTTACCCTTATTCGAAAGATTATTGAATTTTCTATCAAATGGCATCTTTGAACCGATTGGTTTAGCTAAATAACTAAGTTTTCTAGGGCAAAATAGCTAAAAATAGTGTATTTTTATTTGTTTATGTCCATTATCTTTAAAACATGCGTAATAAATTAAAATTCTTTCTTTGGGAAAGTTGTGGCCCCTGTTCCACTCTACAATTTGTTCTTAGACGCCAAACTTCTAACTCTTATCGTTTTCTTGCAATTTTGATTTAAATGTGCAGCACAGTGCGCAAAAAAGTGCTAACCATGACGATTGCAAATTTCTGATCTGAAATGCGACGTTTAAATCGAAATTGCAAGAAAACGATAAGAGATAGAAGTTTGATGTCAAAGAACGAACTGTAGAGTGAAACAAGGATCACAACTTTCCCAAAGAAAGAATTTTAAATTATTACGCATTTCTCAAAGATAATTGACAAAAACAAATTAAAACACACAACTTTTAGGCTATTCGATCTAGAAAACTTAGTTATTTAACTAAACCAATCGGTTCAAAGATGCCATTTGATAGAAAATTCAATAATCTTTCGAATAAGGGTTAAAAAAGTGCGATAAGTTTGACCATTTTAAAGTTATAACCAGTTAAGGCAATAAGAGTCAAAAACATGGGGAGTTCAATAACTACGTAACGGTTGAGATTTGACCATATGCGTAGAACAATTTTTTTCACCATTTATGGTCCTCTATCACCCTTTAAAAAGTTTGCACTCAGGAACCTAACACCCTGTATATATGTTGAGTTTCATTAACCCTAAAAGGGATACCTTCATGGCCTCAGTTTCGTCACCTCGCTAAGTGTGTTCCATCAAAGACGAGCTCTGAAAGGCGCCTGGGGTCCAATGGACCCCAGGTATCCCTTTTAGGGTTAAATATCTAAACTTACATGTTTTTCCTAAATCAGTACGAAAAATAATTTTCCGTGTAATTCAAAATTGGTACGACTAAATTTTCAAATGAAAGTTTCATTAGAACCTTATTTCTATCCTCTTTGTGAGCCATTCACTAGATTTTAGCGGAAAAATTCATAACATAATTTAAATTGTTGAATTATGTTTACAAGTCACCGTGCAAAAGTTTGGGGTCACCCCTTAGCATCCTGCATCGTGCAGAAGTTTGGGTCACCTTCCAAATGAGATCTGAGTCGGATTTTTATTCAAATCGTCATTTTTTTGGTACAACTTCAATTCCTTCTTTGATAGTTGAAAGGCAAGACACATTAATTGTTATGAATTGTTATAAACTAAGTTCTAGAATAAGGTAAGGTAGAAAATGGTATATGAAATCCATACTAAATCAGCTAAGTTCGTGAAATAAAGTACGAAAGAGGATGGAAGTGACATGGAATAGACTGATTCGTGAATTCTACCCTATATAACTGTAAGTTTTTTAACCACAAATATACAATTACCCCAAAATCCATAACAACGAATGTCATTTCTCAGAATGTACTTTTATATTCGGGATTTTGGGTTTTGGTGCAAAGCAAAGGGATAATTTTTTGATAAAAATGCCGTTTAAATTAATATATGTAACATTCCTTAAACTTCCAGTTCAACAATGACAATCTTTTTGATTTTTTGAATTCATGAATCACAATATTTATTTTAACTTTGAGAAGGATTTGGATTTATCAAGTGGCAGTCAGAACAAATCACTGTGCTCCAATCCAATAAGCAATCAAACAAAAATACAGAATGTGTAAACAACCACATAATCTGTTTGATTGACTTATCACATATTTCTTCTTCAATTCTACATACGATTGTTATTGGATGTACTAGTGAGTAGCTCTGAAAATTCTACCCCAAAATCCCAAATAACAAAATCCCGAATGATGATGATGAACCTGGGCTTGTTAGGGGAATATCTGTAAGTAAAAAGAAAATCGTGCAATGTACTGTTCCTTTGAATTCCACTAAGAATTTGCATCCTTTGACAGATACTTATTTCGACCTCAACTGTAAGGTCATCTTCAGTGTCTTGTAGTCGAGTCAAGTACAAGACACTGAAGACGACCTCACAGTTGAGGTCGAAATAAGTACAGGGGATACTCAAAATAACTGGGACAGGCAAAATTTTCATTTTTCAAAAAATGTTCAACTAGTTGTAACTTTTCAAAAAGGGCATCAACCATTCTCCAATTTTTACTGTAAGTTCGTCAACTAGTAGTGGTCCAAGTTAGGGAAAGATCGGGCTATTCTACACGAAGTTAGAAAGATTCTAGAAAAAGGTATAATTATCCGATAGCCAACTTTGAGGTGTTATATCTCCGGATTCAACAAACCGAATGCAATGAAATTTGGATCAATTATGACTTATATTATGAGCTATTAAAAACTTTTGACTTAACTTGAAATTATTTACACGAAAGAAAATTATAACGATTTGATTATTTTCCTAATATAACACCAATTTATCCAAAACATCATCATCGTTTCAAAATTCGAAATAGTAATTATAGTTCATTTAAATTTCCTTTAATTGACTTGAATATATTTATGTGAAGGAAAGCAACCAAACGGCCGACATTGAATTGAAAAAGTAATGGGATAAATATGAAAAATAGATAAATTAATAAAAAAACAGAATAAATGAAATCGTTATAACTTTTTTTCTTATTCATAATTTCAAATTAAGTCAAATGTTTTTAAAAGTTTATTATATTAGTCATGAACGATCAAAATTTCATTGCATTCGGTTTGTTTAATCCGGAGATATAACAGCTCATACGGATTCCCGGATAAACTGATACGGTTGATCAAGGCGACGATGGATCGAGTGATGTGCGTAGTTCGAGTATCAGGGACACTCTCGAGTCCCTTCGAATCTCGCAGAGGGTTACGGCAAGGTGATGGTCTTTCGTGCTTGCTGTTCAACATTGCTTTGGAGGGTGTAATAAGAAGAGCGGGGATAAACACGAGTGGGACGATTTTCACGAAGTCCGTTCAGCTGCTTGGTTTCGCCGATGATATTGATATTATTGCTCGTAAATTTGAGACGATGGCGGAAACATACATCCGACTAAAGAGTGAAGCCAGGCGAATCGGATTAGTCATTAATGTGTCGAAAACAAAGTACATGATGGCAAAGGGCTCCAGGGAGGAATCACCGCGCCCGCCACCCCGAATTCATATCGACGGTGATGAAATCGAGGCGGTTGAAGAATTCGTGTACTTGGGCTCACTGGTGACCGCCGACAACGACACCAGCAGAGAAATTCAGAGGCGCATTGTGGCAGGAAATCGTTCTTACTTTGGACTCCGCAGAACTCTACGATCGAATAAAGTTCGCCGTAACACGAAGTTAACCATCTACAAAACGCTGATTAGACCGGTCGTCCTCTATGGGCACGAAACATGGACCCTACGTGCAGAGGACCAACGCGCCCTTGGAGTTTTCGAACGAAAGGTGTTGCGTACCATCTACGGCGGAGTGCAGATGGAAGACGGGACTTGGAGAAGGCGAATGAACCACGAGCTGCATCAGCTGCTGAGAGAACCAACCATCGTCCATACCGCGAAACTCGGGAGGCTACGGTGGGCGGGTCACGTCATCAGGATGTCGGATAGCAACCCGACTAAAATGGTTCTCGAGAGTCATCCGACCGGTACAAGAAGACGTGGAGCGCAGCGAGCTAGGTGGGTCGACCAAGTGGAGGACGATCTGCGGACCCTACGCAGAGTGCGGAACTGGAGACAAACAGCCATGGACCGAGTGGAATGGAGGCGGCTACTATGTACAGCAGAGGCCACCCCGGCCTTAGCCTGACCGGTAAGGTAAGGTAACAGCTCATATTTGGCTATCGGATAATTATACCTTTTTTCTAGAATCTTTCAAACTTCGTGTAGAATTGTCCGATCTTTTTCAAATTTGGACCACTGGTACACAACTAGTTGATGAACTTACAGTAAAAATTTGAAAATATTTGATGCCCATTATCGAAAAGTTACAGCTAGTTGAACATTTTTTGAAAAATGAAAATTTTGCCTGCCTCAGTTATTTTGGTTATCCCCTGAATCTGTCAAAGTATGCAAATTCTTAGTGGAATTCAAAGGAACAGTATTTAACATGATTTTCTTTTTACTTAAAATCCCGAAAGTCACTCCAGGAGCACTCCATTACACCAAAACTCAAAATCCCGATTTGTATAACAATTTTTTATTCGGAGAAATTACATCCGTTGTTATAGATGTTGGGGCAATGGTATATTTGTGGTTAAAACACTTACAGTTTTATAGGGAAGAATTCACGAATAAGTCATTTTTATCTAACTTCCATCCTCTTTCGCTTAGTATGGTTATATACCATTTTCTACTTAGTTTATGAACATTCTACAACAATTTTTGTGTCTTGCCTTTCAACTATCAAAGAAGGAATGGAAGTTGTACGCAAAAATGACGATTTGAAAAAAAATCCGACTCATTTGGAAGGTGACCCCAAACTTTTGCACGGTGACTTGTAAACATAATTCGATAATTTAAATTATCTTACGATTTTTTTCGCTAAAATCTAATAAATGGGTCCTAAAGTTAGTCTAGTGGTTAAGGCTATGGATCGCCAATCCGGAGACGGCGGGTTTGATTCCCGTTCCAGTCGGGAAAATTTTCTCGACTCCCTGGGCATAGTGTATCATTGTACTTGCCTCACAATTTACAAATTCATGCAATGGCAGGCAAAGAATGCCCTTCAATTAATAACTGTGGAAGTACCTACTCAAAGAACACTAAGTTGAAGCGAGGCAGGCCAAGTCCCAGTGGGGACATAGAGCCATAAAGAAGAAGAAGAAGAAGAAGGGTCTTAAAGAGAATATAAATAGGGTTCTAATGCAACTTTCATTTGAAAATTTGATTAACCCAATTTTGAATTACACGGAAAACAACTTTTCGTACAGATTTAGGAAAAACAATTTGTGATAAGTACCTACGAATCAAATCTAACACTTTATCTTTCGATAGAGTCTAAGAACAAGTGAATTGAATGAAAGATGACCGAAAAACTTTTCCATGTTTTTGAGGGGGTGACCCCAAACTTTTGCACGGGAGTGTACGTGCATGTACGTACTGTTTGCATCCATCTGATCTGGGTTGTAGACAATTGGACAATTATCTTCGGCATTAGGAATTCCGTCGTTATCTGCATCTGGATCGCATAAATCACCTCTTCCGTCACCATCAGTATCCAGTTGATCTGAGTTGGCTAGCTTAGGACAATTATCCCTACTGTCTTGTATACCGTCTCGATCTCTATCGATATCGCTGTCACAAGCATCACCTATCAAATCGTTATCAGAATCCATCTATGAAGTAAAAATTCAATTTTGCAAAATATAATGATTTGAACAGAATTTGAAAATACCTGGTTAACATTTGAAACCGCGGGACAGTTGTCACAAACATCACCTATTCCATCTCCGTCGCTATCTAACTGGTTGGAGTTTGCTTTTTTCGGACAGTTATCCCGCTCATTTAAGATTCCATCGTTATCGATATCTGGATCGCAAGCGTCACCTATTCCATCTCCATCTACATCGTGCTGGTCGATATTGGCAATAGTCGGACAATTGTCACAAGCATCACCCTGTTTGTCTCCTCCATCTTTATCAGTATCCAATTGATCCGGGTTATGTACCAATGGACAGTTGTCCTATAAAATAGAAATGAACTGTATCTAGTTATTACAATGATAAGTAGGAAAACAAAATCATACTGGGCTGTTCATCACGCCATCGTTATCGGCATCTTGATCGCAGGCATCTCCGATACCATCCTTGTCGGCATCTTCTTGGCCAGAGTTTGGAACATACACACAGTTATCTTGACGACATCTACTGTCCGCACATCCAAGGTCAAAATCTGCCCATCCATCTAGATCTCTATCCGGGCCGCAGTGAAATCCATCTCCTGCCCAACCGACTTTACATTTGCATCTAGTGAAATACACGGAAAGAGATTTTTGTATGTTCTAAATAGATTGTTTAAAGTTCGAAAAACCATTGAGAAAAAGTAGGTACCGTAAAGTGGGGTATCATTGATCAGTGGGTTAAGATTGACCGGCTTGACCCACCGCATAGTATGTTCAAACAAGCATTTTTCGTTAAATTAGTTTTTATTCACGAATGGTATTTTGTAATTTGTTATTGTTTAGCTACTAAGGGGATTAGGGGCATAAAGGACACCCTAAGCAAATGAGTATGATAGGCCTGTATAACAGACAAAAACTTAACATATTATTAGTTGGCTTACAACTTTAACATGTTTCCTACGTATTTCAATCATTTACAGCTGGTAGAATATCATCATTGTGAAGAAATAATGAATTGAAAACCGTGTTTTTTTGGGGCTGGCAGGAAAGGTATGGGGCGAAATGGACACCCATCGGGGGATAATGGACACCCCTGCATATTTCATGCTGCATCTTTGGGAATATCGACCAGTTAAGTAATTTGCCATCGGAGATCAATACCACATATATAATACTCCATCTTAGACGAGTTTACATGACTTCAACGTTGATGAAATAAATTATAGCCTAAAATAATCGGATTGAATATTTTCAAACTCTCTATAACGCCTAACAGTATGCAACGCACGTACATCCATTCATAATTGCCAGTGTTCATTTCGCCCCGAATAGACCACAACATTGAAATTGCTATTTTCAGTGTGTTCTGATCAAAAATATAATACTTCATCCATTATTATCTCATAATTCATTCATCCATACTTCATCTACATGTAGATAAGCTAACAATTCACTTGTTTGTATGGTGGACACACTCTATCATTCGTAATACCTTATTTGCTGCTGCTTCGAAATTATAAGAAATCCACCATATGTAAAACATACTTCAATTTCAATGATATTTTGGTTATTTTGAAGGAATATAAATGGTACTTTTGAAAAATAGAACAATGACTTGTTCCTTTACACTTTTGCATTGAAAGTCTTACATAAAAGTCAACGGTTTCGGCAAAAACAGGGGTGTCCATTCGCCTCGGGTGTCCATTATGCCCCTAATCCCCCAAAATAATATACAATCCATGGATATTGAGTTTCATAACAATATAAATAAACCGATTTTTTCTTATCGTTTTGTAACGCAATGAAATACAATATTAAACATTCATGCTTAGCATAAATACTAGATACGATTTTAGGTTAGAAATCACTGTATGTATTAACTCAATATGGTATCCCAGAATTAAATCTGATAAACGAAACTTGTATGAAAGCGCTCCTTTACAATGAAATATGTACACTGTTGAAAATGCTTTGACATCCATGTGCACAACAGAACATGTGCTCGATGAACAAATTGAGATTTGAATTATGAAAAGAAAACCACGTACTCCGGTGAGACTCGTACTCATGACTGCCAATTCGCTAGACGAGCGCTTCTATTCCGAAGGAGGTTTTTGTTGTGAAAAGAAGATAACCATGTGCGACCGTGGAATCGAGTTCAGTTCTAGGCCTGCTGGCGACGGTGATAGTTGAGTGACTCCGTAGCTTGAAGGAATAGAAACGCCCGTCTAGCGAATTGGGAGTCGTGAGTTCGAGTCTCACCGGAGTACGTGGATTTCTTTTCATAATTCAAATCTCAATTTGATCATCGAGCACATGTTCTGTTGTGCACATGGATGTCAAAGCATTTTTAACAGTGTAATTTCCCACATGGCTTGGTCAGCCAAAGCAAAAATCAAGAAATTGACAAATGAAATTTGGGATTTATCAGGAGTATGGGGATTAGGGGCATAATGGACACCCGGGGCGAAATGGGCACTCCTGTTTTTGGCGAAACCGTTGACTTTTATGTTAACCTTTCAATGCATAAGTGTAAAGGAACAAGTCATTGTTATATTTTTCAAAAGTAACATTTATGTTCTTCCAAAACAACCAAAATATCATTGAAATTGAAATATGTTTTTCATATGGTTAAATTCTTATAATTTCGAAGCAGCAGCAATTAAGGTATTACGAGCGTTAAGGTGTGTCCACCACAAAAACAAGTTAATTGTAACCCTATCTGCATGTATACGCTGACTTAGCAATGGATGAAGTATTCTATTTTTGTTCAGAATTTACTCAAAATAGCATGTTGTAGTCGATTCGGGGCGACATGAACACTGGCAATTACGAATGGATGTACGAGAATTGCATACTGTTAGGCGTTTTAGAGAGTTTGGAAAAAATCAATCCGAATATTTTAGCCTAAAGTTTATTTAATTAACTTTATTGTTACGCAAACTCGTTTAAGATGGAGTATTATATCTGTAATATTGACATCCGTTGACAAATTCCTTAACTTGTCTAGGCCTAGGCCTAGAACTGAACTCGATTCCACGGTCGCACATGGTTATCTTCTTTTCACAATCAAAAACCTCCTTCGGAAAAGAAGCGCTCGTCTAGCGAATTGGCGGTCATGAGTTCGAGTCTCACCGGAGTACGTGGTTTTCTTTTCATAATTCAAATCTCAATTTGTTCATCGAGCACATGTTCTGTTGTGCACATGGATGTCAAAGCATTTTCAACAGAGTACATATTTCATTGAAAAGGAGCGCTTTCATACAAGTTTCGTTTATCAGATTCAATTCTGGGATACCATATTGAGTTAATACATACCGTCAAACGGGGTTACTTGCAACAGCGGTGTAACTTGCAACACGATGACATACACTAAATGTAAAGTATTTTCTAATAATAATGAAAACTAGTATGCCCTACTATTTCGGTTATACGGTTATACGTTTCCCAACATAGCATGCGAGTCATTTTATTCCCACACGCAGCCAGTTCTTGTAAATCCGAGATTTATTTTTAGTGCACCGAAATCGGATTAAAATAGGATAAGGACGCTTAAGAAAATCGAGGATAATACGAGATTGGCGTCTAATACGCTGTGCAGCTTACCGCCATTAGTTCAACAGGTTAAAAAAAACATGACGAAGCCAACAAAACAGCCGAAAATACGTAAGTTTTCCTATTTATATAAGTTATTTATATAAGTTGGATGTGGAATCCGTGTTATATTTTACATCATGTACGTACAACCTGGGAGGGAGAAACCGACACGAAAAATGTGTGTGTCAAGGCAAGCCGATATTTCGCTGTCATGAGCTGTCAAAGCTGTCAAATGCAAGCCCATTTCAGTTTTCTTCACATAGAAACATAAGAGAAACACAACAATTTGCATGTTTAGCAATTAAATGCAGTTTTTTTGCGCTTCTTGCGAAGTGTTCAACAAAAATTCAAAATGATTTTTAGTGAAACATTCACGTCAACTTCAGCCTTTATTCAAGGTTTGTCCGGAAAAGCGAAAGTTACACACCAAACGACAACTTACAATACGTATGAAAGCTGTCTTGATTGTTGATGACAAACTGCAATTTTCTTGAAGTTCGAAGAAGTTTTGTTTTGTATTTCGTGTGTAGTATCTAGAACACCCAGCGTACAACTAAATAATACTCACTTATATGTATTGCTACCGGCATGACGACAAACTGCATTTTTGTCGCATACGGTTCCATCCAAGCACATCCCTTCTACAGGGAAACATCCGTAGGTAGAGTTACGAACAAACCCCCTGTTGCACTGGCATTCAAATGCACCTTCAGTGTTGATACACACTGAGTTTAGACCACAGCGTGTCGCTCCGTCTGCGCACTCGTCAATGTCGTTGCATCTTTGTCTTTGCAAAGCGTACTCGAACGTTGCCGCATGTAAACCACCACTGTGTAGTCCAGTAAAACCAGGTGGGCAAGGTTCACATCGGAACCCAGGAATTAAGTTTGTACAACGTACCCGCACATCACATGGTTCAATTAGATCACACTATAAAAAGTGAATAACAAAACGATGAATAAGCATTGATGACATATAAACTATATGTAAAAATATATAAAATAAAAAAAAAATAAAAATTACTTGAAATTAAAATGATTGACTGATTACCTCGTCGATATCATGACACACCGTTCCATTTCCTTTGAATCCAACAGGGCATGCTCCACATTTATAATAGGGCGCGTGATCAATCGTAGTACACTGAACACCTGAAATGAATTGTTTTATAATATAAATCATCTGAAAAACGTATCAATCTAGCTGATAAAGTTCCGTTCACTAAAATATTAGAGTCATGGAAGTATTTTGGACCACTTTACGAAACAAGCCAAAGTTTTGCTAAAATAAAAAAATGATTTTGTATTAAAACATTCATAATATAGTATGTATGTAGTCATTATTTATAGGGTATGTTTTTTTTTCAATAATCGAACAGAGTTGGACCGAAGGGTCTCCGATTGCCATGAACAATTTGATCAGAAATTAAATGAAAATCACAGTAGGCTATTTTTCCGGAAAACCCTGGATAAGGTTCCAAGTATTTCCAAGACACCTTATATTTCAAATAATCATGCATAAAAAGCTATGCATAAAATTTGACAAGGCGTTGCTATTAAAAGCAATCTGGTGTCAAATGAGCGCTGCCAGACATACAGGCAGTGTACTACGATGCACTTTAGTGTCAAATCGACGTTGCTATTAGTGGCGACCTTGACAAATGTTGGGACCGGGGTCCACAACATCGTAAGGGCCTAAAGCCACTACGTTATGGGGCCCTCTTTTTATATTTCAAGTATAAAAGAAAATTGATATATTTGAATGAATTCCATATCACAATAGATAGAACATTTAATGTAAAATAAGAATATCACAAACTGACACAACACCAAACCTCAACATGCCCTGGATCCAGATGGGTAACAACTTCCCATCACAGGGTGAAGTGGTTTCATTGATTCTTTTTTTGTCCATCTGCCATCCTGAAATAATTTCAATTACATCTTTTTGTTTTGTTTGGCAGTTTGCTTTTTGGCTAACAGATACTGCTAACACATTTAACCCTCGAGCAGTCGCGTCTTTGACTACCTGCAGCGAAGCCGCGCTCATGATGTGTTCCACATGCGTGCATTTTTCATGGTGTGTGTACTCAGTACACGACGCGACTGCTCCCGGGTTTTAGATTTATCTATATCCATCGAAATGTGAAAAGATTGTACAGTCGGGTCTTTTTCCGCGGTTTTGATTAAAACTTAATAAAATTGTTGTTATTGTCATCATTTTATATTTACACTAGCTGTACCCGGCAAACTTTGTCTTGCCTACTGCGTTTTTTGACGTTTCAACCCCCTAGCCAAGCGCCCAAGCCCCCGTTCAAAATGTATGAAAACCCGATTTTCAAAAACTCGCAATTTTCCTATGTTTTAGGCCTCATAAACCTTCCTTGGGTGAAAACTAACAGAACAAAACTAAGACGACCCAAATCGGACCACCCGTTCGTAAGTTATGCGCGGTCCCACGTAGATGATTCGTCAATAAATGTTGCAACTTTACTTACTAGTCCATCATTTATCACGGTACGTATCCTTGCGTGAAAAAAATATCTGTCTGTATTTATTTAGGGGGGTTATGGGCATAATGGACACCCTACGCAAATGAGTACATTAGGCCTGTGAAACCTTTTTTTTAGTATTTTTGTTTCTATGTATTTTAACTATTAGTAATTCTGCACTTACCTGTGAAACAGAGAAAAAAATATAAATATTATCAGTACTTTTTAACGTAAATTTAGTCACTACATTTTCCAATCATTTTCAACAGTTTGAATTGCCTTATTGTAAGAAAATAATGAATTGTAAATCGTGCATCTTTTCGCTTTAGAAGAATTTCACCCCAGGTTTTCATTATGCCCGAACCCCGCAAATTACTTATTTATTGATTATTCATAAGTTTTTTAAATATATTTATAGACAACTTTCAATCTTTAATAATCTATCTCTTTATTAATTTATTTACCGTAATCCGGGGTCAGATTGATCACTTTAAAACAATTTTTGCAAATAACATTTGTGGCAATTCAAACATTGGCAAAACAATTTCTGCAAAACAAGGACCGAGTGGATCTTTATGAAACTACGTGACAGAATTTTATTCAGCAAATTTAAACTTTAAGTTAGATTACTTCAAAAATCTTAAAAATGGAAATAACACGTTGGGGCGAAATTGATCAACATTTAACTGATCATCGGTTAGAATGGAAAATTGCCTTCTCCATTAAATATTGTTATTCTGGACACGAATAACGCGTCAAAACTATTACAACTAGTGAATTCGGCTCTTAAATAACGAATTGAAATTTTTAAATTGACCCTAACCGCCTAAAGGTATGGAATTTCCTGTGAAATAAACTTTTTTTTTTATCTGTTTTAACGAAATTTTTAGCCCTATGCTAGTTCATCTCGGGACCCACGCTTTAATTCCCTTCCGAAGCGAGAACTTACATTTTGCGAGTTTGTCGGAAGTGGGATTTGATCCCAGGTCCTCGGCGTGATAGTCAAGCGTTTTAACCATCACACCAGATCCGCTCCCCCTAAAAAAATAAACTATAAACTTCCTCATCCACACTAAATCACTTTTTCAACTAAAACTTAAACTTTTGAATCTGATTCGTGTCCAGAATAGCTACAAAAATGTGAACACATCGGTTCTCCTAGTGGCAATCGGTTGTTTAGTACCAACATTTTCGGCTATGTATTGAAATACATTGAAAAACCCTTAAATACTAGTTTACGCAACAAGGTGCAGAATGAAGATTTTCACAGCACGAGTCTTACATTTATCCAACGAGGCTCGCCAAATTGGGTAATAACGACGAGTGCTGTAAATATCGAGTTCTGCACCGAGTTGCGTACAACGTTTTTTGCAATTTCATAAATTACCACTTGAGGATAGTTCTACCTAAACTTTTTCATCAAACTGTACAATGATGTTCATAGCCATGTTTATGAAAGTCTGATCATAGCAGGTAATGCTGTTCAGTTGTCACAAATTTTCAAATGTGCATCCAGAAAGCATCGAGAAGTTCATCAAAACTGAAAACAGTGCTGGAATGGTTCATTACGCAACGCAAATCAGTGCTGTAATGAACCATTACAGCACTGCCAATTTGGTGTGGGAAAGTAGGTCTTTTCCTTGTAGATTTGCGTGAGGTAAAATAGCCTATTACGATGCGAAATTGCAAAAAAATATTGCCAATATGGAATTACAATTTATTCAGCGAATGATCAATTTCTCCCCGATGATCAATTTGACCCCGGTTTACGGTACTATTATTTCGAAATTTAGGAAGAGAGAAAGCCTATCATATTCAGTAACTATATTCAATGGAGTACTTTGAAATAATGTTTAATTATTGTTTTAGGCGAATTGAGGCTGCAATTTATGGTATGAATGAACAAAGTTCTAGAGTAACAAATTGCATAGTGTATTTATTAGTTTATGAATTGAGTTGTATGCCTCTTTTTAAAGAATAGTTATCATTGTCATCATACGCGCCAACTTGTGACGTAGTTGGGGGGGCGAGGCCTCTCAAAATCAATCTAATTCGAAAAATTTCGACGTAGTTCACCTAGTTTAGGCATATTTACGTGAAAACTAGTGCATTGAGCTGAAAAAAGTTGAATTTTGTCCAATTTTTGACAGCTTCGCCCCCCCAACTACGTCACAAGTTGGCGCCTATGATTGTCATTATTTAGGCAAAATTTTTGCTACCAACAATTCATTACACTCGTTAACGATTAGAAATTTTCAACTAGGGAAACTGCCTTTATGGTGAGAATGCAAATAGTCCGAATGACTAACCTGAATGACAATAGTCCGAATGACTAACAGGCCGAATATAATTTGCACGAATATGACAATTTCAAAAATATATAATTTTAAGATCAATATATCATCAAGCAAACTTTCCAAGAACACAAGTGGTTCTCAACATGTGAGTATAACAGACTGGTACAAACACTGCGGTGCATAATTGATCGGACAAACGCTGGTTTTCATACAAAATGACCAAGTTTGTGATGATGTAACTATGGTTTGAACAATGGATTGAGTTCAATTTTTGACACCAAACTACTCATATACTGAATTTTACGTATACGAAGTACAGAACCTGTGAACGTAGACATTTTGTACTTCGTATACGTAAAATTCAGCATATGGGTAGATCCGTGTCAAAAATTGAGCTCAATCTATCAACGCAAACCAAAGTTACAGCATCCCAAACTTGGCTATTTTGTATGAAAATCGACGTTTGTCCGATCAATTATGCACCACAGTGTATATAACATTGAGCTACTACTATTATTTGGCTCAGTGTTTTTCTAACTGGAGCCTCGTAGCCGTGCGGCTGGGGTCACCAAGCTTCTTATCGCACCATGCTGTGGGGTGAGGGTTTGATTCCCGCTCCGGGCGATGAAACTTTTCGTGAGAATTGTTTCTTCATCGTATCCACTGGTGCATGATCCGTGTGTCCGTTGTCTAGTGTTGAGTTTCGTTCAGTCTGTACCAGCGATGCCAGATGATTTTCTGTATCACTCGCGACCGCGCATAACTTGCGAACGGAAGGTCCGATTTTGGTCGTCTTAGTTTTGTTCTGTTAGTTTTCACCCAAGGATGGTTTATGAGGCCTAAAACATGGACAAATTGAGAGTTTTCGAAAATCGATTTTCTATACCTTTTCCACCGGCTACTTGGGTTTGGCTAGAAACTTGAAACGTCAAAAAACGCAGTAGGCAAGACAAAGTTTGCCGGGTACAGCTAGTTTCACATAAACGCCATCTGCATCTATACATCCATCCAAATCTGTATAATACATATAAATCTGTACATATGGCATCCCTGGTCTGTACAGCTGCCTGAAGACGGTGTCCGTGTTTTTTTAAAGTAGACATTGGTAACTCGCGAAGTGACACAAAGAATCATGATTCTTTTCAAAAGAGTTGCGATTCACTGAAGTTCATTACGAGTCCCATAAGCTTCCGAAAAAAGTTGGGTTAACTGCGCACTCTAATGATGATTACACGTAGAACATCGCAGTATTTACCAATCGATTATTTTTTCGTTCGTATATTCAATGGCCGTGCCGCACCAGTGATTCGATTCTTTAGTGGAAGGAACTTTCTTACGATTTTATTGAGTTGATTCGCGAGTGATTTGCACATCCATGTCTAGAACGAATAAAAATCTACGTATTTTGCACATTACTGTGTCATAAAAACTTGTGCGGTGCAAGCGAATTTCCTAGAAAACTGGTCATATTAGAGAGGCTAAAATATTAACGACACATAAGAAAGTGGTCATTCTCTATAAATAATTCCAAAAGTCCCAGTGAAGAAACAGGGGTGTGAGCAGTAATAAATAACAAAAGTTCCAGAAACAAATAAAAAAATGCATAAATAAATCAAAAGTTTCCATAAATAATTTATTTTTGAGCAATTAAAAACGTCAAAAATGCAATGAATAAATCAACTGTTGCAATAAAAAAGCCATTTTTCCCACCAAAAAACTTCGAATTTTCCATAAATAAATCCGATTTTCCAATAATAAATTTGAAAATTCGAAAAAACAATAAATAATTCAAAAAGTGCAATCAACGAAAATCTAAATTATCAATAAATGTCAAAAAAAAACGAGCAATAAACGTAAATGCATTTTGAGCCAAAAAATTACATAGAGGATTGATGAACTGAGGCGGCAGAAGGCCACCGAAGTTTCCGATATCCGATGCACCGCAATTGCATCGTTTCGGTTCTAGGCAAACCACAGATCCAAGAATTTGCCCGTTATAATGCAAACATAGATGTTATCACTTTTTTTAGGTCCGACGAGCGATAGCGAGTTCGGACAGCAAGCAATTGCTCGGTAAATTGCAATCATAGTTACGCAAGCTTTTCGGTCGTTTCAGTCATATAAGTGCGATTCAGCATTTCACCGTCTCATACATTCCTGCATTTGTTTTTCATGGGTAATTCCGTCATTTTTTATTGCATTTTTTGAATTTTTTATTAGGGGAACTCACTTAACACCATAAACTGATTAAACTAATTAAACGTCACGATCACCAAGGCAATCTTTGATTATTTCATTCGCAAAATCATGAAACATTTCAAATAAGCAGAAAAGCATGGCTTACGCAGCAATTAATTCTGTATAGTGAGTACCCCTATTGCTTTTTCTATATTTTTTTATTGTAAGTTTTCTAATTTATTATGGAAAAATCGGATTTATTTATGGAAAATTCGAAGTTTTTTGGTGAGAAAAATGGCTTTTTATTGCAACAGTTGATTTATTCATTGCATTTTTGACGTTTTCAATTTCTCAAAAAACAATTATTTATGGATTTTTTTTATTTATTTATGCATTTTTTATTTGTTTATGGAACTTTTGCTATTTATTACTGCTGACAACCCTGCTTCTTTAATGGGACTTTTCGATTTATTTATGGTAAATTTTGTATTTAATATGGAACGTTTAATTGTCTGCCTATAAGAGAGGAGTCGGATAACATCGAATAGTTAAAATTTCATCCGATTCCGAAAATGAGTTACTGAATCGATCAAAAGAGTCGATTCTTTTTTGAATAGATAGCGGTTCACTCTCAAAATTGAATCAGATTCCCATCTCTATTTCTAACAGAACTTTGAACATGATATAAATAGGATTTGTTTTGAGTTATTTGTTACCTGCAGCACACATGCTATCGTCACATAGATTCCTCATTCGGCAAGTTCTCCCGTCTCCTTCAAAACGATCCGGGCACGGTCCACACTGCGCACCTTCGGTAGTATCGTAACACTGGACGCCGCTGAAATACAATGTTTTATGGTTACTGAATTCAGTACATTTTAGTAAACGACTGTTGAATTAAAAATGAATGCGAATAATAAGAGTGCGAATTCAATAAGAGTTGCTATCATTAAACACTCACAAATTTAGATTATTTGAACAGGAAAAACTTCGGTAAAGCTTAAGGGGTTACATATCTTGCGGGAATAAGAAAAACAATATTGCATAATTGCTAGACAATACACATTTCAAATTTCATAAAGATTGGAGCACTAGAACCAAAGTTACAGCCCACTTTAGCGCGCGCCTTCCATAAGGACAAGGCAAAGCGCGTAACTCTAAACGCGATGATCTCAAAATGGTGCAAAAGTTTGCAAATTCGTCAACTAGTTTTAAGTTATTGTGATCACCGTAACGGAGCCGTTTATAAACACTATTTCCAGATAATCGTGTTTAATTCTCCTAAAGTGTTAGGATTCTCACACCACGATAGCGTAGTGTACGTTCAGCGTGCCTGTGTGGGTCATATTGACCCCCAACATTGTACAAGGGTTAAAGTTTCGCGCTTTGCCTTGCCTTTGTGGAAGGCACGCGCTAAATGAGCTGTTTGGTTATTGCTCCAATGTTTATGAAATTTGGAATGGACATAGTCTAGTTACTATACTTTCAGATTATGCATTATAAAATATTAAATGTTTGTATCCATGCAAGGTTTGTAATTCATTAAAAAAATGTATCTGCTGAAAATTCAAATTCATCGACTAAACCATATCTAAGATATCTTTGTAAAGGTGAGCGAACGACGCCATTGCTTTAGAATAAAACTCTATTCGGCCCCTGTAAGTGTCCAAAACAATTGGGTTGTTTAGTGAATAAAATATTGTTATTTTCTATAGCCTAATCGAAAGAGCTCATTTTTCAGAGTATAACGTGAAACGAAGCAAATTTGATTTCCATAGATAGAATGAAAGTTCAATCGATAAAATGACAGTTCGACCCTAACAAAAATATTTCCCCATACAAGCTTTAAATGCATTTTAGAAATAGTTCCCGGACTCCAAAAATTATGAAATTTTGAATTACTACTGCATCCTTGGTTTCTGCACAGTGATTGATTTTTTTCAAAGAAAAACATACTTTTTTGTATTTTTTTTCGTGATGGTATATCATTTTTCTTAAAGGCCTTGCCCATAAACTTTGTCGTTCCTGGGGTAGGATTCCGCAGTTGATGTATTGGAGGATGGTTTCGCCAAGGTTTATACGGTCCATGAAAATATTGTATGGATAAAAGTCTACTAGGTGTAGGCGAGTGGTCACGGATTGCCAAAAATAAGTACGTAGTTTATGGACAGCACCAAACCATGTAACTAACGACATGAAAGTACAGCCTAGGATAAAAAAGCTAAGTGTTCCGACGCTTGTGAAAAAGTTCGGCATTATAGACCATATATGAAATCGATGAAAGAATGTGCAGTTGATGGTCAAGGATCAATACTCCAACTTCTGCATAAATAACATGCACAGTCCACATTCAAGAAGCACTGAAAATATAAAGAATGCCAAGTAAAATTTTTAAGTCAAATAATTTCAACGAAGTCCTCAGAGTCATTACAAAACAAACATAAAATTCTTTTGTTATGATGATTTTGAAAACCTCCGCAAAACGGCACTTTTCTGCTATTGTCGATGTTCGGACCAATTGTCATTGCCTATAGGCAGGGCCGGATTTAAGAAGTGCCAGGGGGGGCATGGCCCGGGGCCCACACATTTCAGGGACCTCCACAAAATGTTACTTCAAATGAGAACCGGAAAAAAGTAGTGCTAGAAACATCTTGATTTAATTTTTATCACAAGTTCTTCTACTCTCACTCTTTGTGTGAAATATTGTGCTTCAAATTAGAAAAAAAGCAGATATCTGCCTTTTGATAAAATTTCAATCTTTTCCAGAAAGTTGTTAGGATTTTTAAGGTTGGAATTAATCACTTTTGTGAATTGCACAAGTTAGTTTACCGAAAATACATGAGAAAATCTTCACCTGTATTCTGGATGAAATCTTAATCGCGATGGAAAGAGAGTCGGAAAATTTTCTGCTGAAAATTCGTGTCTATTCCTGTCGAAAATTATTAGCGTTATTTTTTAAAATGTCCTACATAGTTCTTTGAAGATTTTCAAGTGTTTCTATCAGAGAAGTTTTTAGAATTGTAGAGTTTGATTTCGCTTACCAAACTTATAAATTATTCAAATTGAACCCTAGAATTGTTGAAGTATTTCTTTGAACGAACTAGCAAAAATTTTAGTCAGGATTTAGGCGGAGATCTGATCCGATTTACTTGATTATGATTAAATCCAAGACGAACTTTCATGCCTGGCTCGAATGTGTAATTTAAGGCGAACTCTTAACCCGGGAGCGGTCACGTCGTGTGCTGAGTACACGCAAAATGAAAAATGCACGCAAGTGGTACACAGCGTGAGCGCGGCGTCGCTAAAGTAGTCAAAGACGCGACTGCTTGAGGGTTGACAAATCCATAGGTTCCTTATGAAAATAGCAGTGAGATATCTGTGGAGAAATTCTGAAATATTTAAAGTTTTGCATACATTTATTGTTGAAATTGGCTAAAAATTCGTCCGCCAAAGATTATTATGAAATTTTACTTAAAATTATATTCAAAGTAAAACAGAAATTCCATCAGGAACTCATTATGCATTTCCGATGAAATTTTTTCCGCTAAAAATACCACTATGGATTTTTTGCCTCTTGAAGTTTCATGAAGAGTTCTTAACAATTATTCTGCGCGTTCACCAGAAACTTCTCTCGAAGTCGCGCTAGGAATGTTTATGCTTAAGTTTCACAAAGAAAGAAACCTGGTAATCGGTCAGCAACTTTATAGATTTCATCGATGATTCCGAGAGAAATCCTATTTGGAGGTTTTGCAATAACGGCCCGAAATTTATAGCGCTATCAATTTTATCTGAAATTTATCAAAAATGTCTCTTTCGACTTCATCAATGGAATCTAATATTATGAACACTCTCGGATTAAGCGTTATTTATTTGATAACACTTCTTTCACAATCGTCTTCAGACTAGATTTTTATATCTGGATCACTGTTATGCTAAGTTTATAGCGGATGCCTTTTTTCTAGTTACGCTTATTAAGCTATTGATGAATAACAACCCTAATTTTTGAAAGAATGCTCCATATTTTCTGGATTTTTCTACAATAAAAAAATATCCAATAAAATGAGGGCCCCCACAACACTGTGGCCCGGGCCCCACATTTGTAAATCCGGCCCTGCCTATAGGTCTAGTTGGTCAAGCTGCACTTTAAGCTTTCCGTCGTCAGCAATGTAGCCTCGATGGAGCCAAGAGTTGCTGAGGCAAGCGGATGTCACCTTTAGACACTATAGTCTATAGATACCCTATACTCGCGGAGACATTGCTGAGCAAAACGATTTTAGTGTGTTTATCGTTAATTTAGAGTGTACTGAGAGAAAATGACATCATGCAATCCATTGTCGCCATTGAAATCGTGACGTCATGCTCGCTTGGCTACACGAACTGACAGTTCGTTTGATTACAGTTGTCTTTGGGGAACGTTCAAAAATTACGTCCAACATTTTGGGGAGGGGGGGGGGTGTCGAAAAGTGTGACAGTACATGTATTAGGTATAGGAAAATAGCGTGACAGAGGGGGGAGGGGGGGTCTTGAAATCCCAAAAAATGATGGACGTAATATTTGAATCTTCCCTTGCCTCCGCGAGTCTATGGTGTCTAGTTATAGTGCCTATAAGCCTAAAAGAAAAGTTGGCCACCAGTTCGCTATGGTTAATAGTGACGATATGTGAAACCGAACAGCTATAGAAGGAGTGGAAGGAAGAAATATGTTGTCTTCAAGAAGGCATCTTATATTTTAGAACTTTCGAGCTACATATTACAACCATCCGCAAATGCCGTGCATATCAGGCCCCAAAGCATCATCTGCAGATCGATATCAGAGCTATGGAAAATCATGGACGAGAAGCTTCCCAGATGGATCGTGGGTTGAACAGTCTGATGAAAAGGTTTTAGGTAAACTCTCAAGTTTATTTCGATCTCAATGTGACGATCTCTCAAGCTTACATTTCTGAAGCCCTCTTATGCCGAAGTCGTAGTCATCAGCCTGGGTACAATTTTCACGAAATCCGCCCAATTTCTCTTTTTGTGAATGACGTGGACGTTTTTGTTTGAACATAGAGTTTCCCACTTCACATGTGTAAATAAGCGTAATAACGAGCCTCCCACCAAATTGTCTCCTCGCTCGTTAAAACCGCTGTGTGCTGCGCTGATAGGCGGCTCACGAAAATCCTGTGGCAGCAAGATAGGCGCATTGATCTCCGGGAGCTCATTTCATGCGCTGCGTTGGTATCTTAGGCAGAGTTTCCCATTCTTCATTGCACCAACGAACCAAACCTCCAAATGACTGACAACTCTCAGGTCATTTTGACAGATGTAACATGAGCATGAAAAGGACGGCAACAAGATCGATAAAGTAGAGTATATGGTCTGTCTTTTTCACGCATGTGTGTAGTCTGTCAAAATGACCTGATAAATGTCAAACATTTTCATGGATAGCTTTGTTGGTATAATGATGCTCATGTGTACATAACTGTGACAGCGAGCCTCCCACCAAATCAAGCCCTACTTTACCAAACACCATATCTAACAAAATGCACGAACGGAGAAAATCGAAGAGGAATTTCGCTGTTCCCATAGCGAGTTGCTTACATTCAGCATTTTAGAAACGTGAAAAATCCGGGTATTTTTCCACAAATCATCCCCAAAGGGGTCGTTCAAATATGACGTCCATCATTTAGGGGGGAGTGGGGGTCTGAGAAAGTGTGACACGCCATGTATAAGGTATACAAAAAAGCGTGACAGTGGGGGGAGGGGGAGTCTAAAAATCCTGAAAAATGATGGACGTCATATTTGAATCGACCCAAAGGTGAGTGATACAAGTAGTTCTTAACGAAATTCAGCGCCTCATGGGAAAATCTCATTTTTGTTTACTTATGTTACATAAGGAGTTTGGTAAAGTTAGGCTTGAAACCGTCTCCTAGATCTTCCAAATCGCAGTGTGCTGCCTTGCAGAAGGCTCAGGATATGGTTGGTGTGAGCTAGGCGCAAAGCTCCCGGGAAGCTCGTCTCATGCGCTGCGTGAGCTGTTGGTATCTAAGGTGAAAAACAACTTATTGGTAACGAAGAAACTCAACAGCTTTTTTCGTACACATCTCAAATTAAGCCTAACTTTACCAAACACCGTATGTAACATATGTAAACAAGAAGGAGATTTTCACATGAGGCGCTTAATTTTGTTAAGGCCTATTTATATCACTCACCTTTGGGGATAATTTGTGAAGAAATACACGGATTTTCACGTTTCTGAAATGCACAATGTATGTGTTGCTATAGGAACAGCGAACTTCCCCTTCGATTTTCTCCGTTCGTGGATTTTGTTAGATTCGGTGCACAGTGGGAAAAATCGACCCACAAACGGATCTTTTAACGTCGCTGGTTTCGGTACGTGAAGTTGACCATTTCTGACGCAAAAAATATGAGAAATCGATTGGTGCTAAATTCATTTACCGCACGGTACGGAAAGTGGTCTATTTTGTCCCATTTTGCCCTTTTTTCATACAAAAAGAGAATCAAAATGTACTTTCAAACAACTAACACGACTGTAGATCGTTGAAAAATAACTGCATGTGTAATTAGAGGTCAATAGAAATCATAAACATTTATGAAAGATCCTTTGAAATGCTTATTTTGCCCCATGTCCCAACAACTTTTTTTTTTTTTTTTTAATTTCTTTGTATTTGTGAATTTTAACTTATTGCTAATTCTTCACACCCCAACAACTGCTGGAAATTGAGAAGTTAATATAATTATGAACAGATTTTTAAGGTAACTGATTTGAATTAGATTTTTATTGCATAAACAAAAAGCGCTAAATCTGTTATCACCACATTCATCTTCAGTAGTTGTCCAGTTTGCCTCATTTTGCCCTAATATCATAGAAACATGAGATTTAAAATGCACTTATATAAAACCGATACTGCTATGGAACGTTGAAATTAGTTTTAGTTGCAATTGGAAACTAACAGTTATTATGCGCATATATGAAAGATATTTTCCCTTTTTTACACTACATGCCCCTAAAACTGAAATAACAACATATTATGGTTTTGTAATGTTGCTGGATGCAAAACATGAAGTCGTGAAACATCTTGGATATATATCGATTAGCTTAAGAATCATTCGCGGGAGGATACGAATAGCTATCTATTTTACCCCAATTTGCCCTGATTTGTTGTCGCCTTGATTGATTGATTGATTGATTTCCCGTCTAGTTTCCTGCATTTGCTTATGTCCGAATTGATAGACTTTTGGTACTGAAATCAATGTAATCGGAAGGACAGTAAAAAAAGACTGGTGGGGAATTCAGGGTATAATAAGCATTAATCTTAATCTAATTTATGGCAAATATGCACACAACTGATTACATGAAGCATCTCAAATTATATAATTTGGTGCTTAAAGACGCCCTATTCAATCAGTTTAGCGCAAATTTGACATATTTCATGAAATGCTTATTATGCCTATACTGCCCTTATTCGCATAACAGTCCCATGTTTGCTGGTTTTTCTATTCACATGGGACTTTTGTGCGAATGGGGGCAGTTTAATTTCCCATCAAAAGCTGAAATTGCGTTGCATTGCGTTGCGTGGTAACGGAGTAATTCGTAGATTGCATACTGAATGTTGTCATGTTTATCTTTTACTCTTATTCCAGTTACTTATGGAAAGCTATTTGGGAGGGAACAACTATCGAACCAGAAGTCTAAGTAGAAAATATATGATAACTTTCATTGCCGACCATGCCCATCTTCTCCGTTACGAGGATAGGAAAGGAATTGATGATATGACACCTACTTAACAAAAGGCCAGCTACTCACCGGTGCCCTCGTAAGTGTCAAGGAGTTGGATATATGGAAAGGGATGATTTTGAATTTACTATATGCGAGTGATGCAATTCCCCATCAAAAGCTGAAATTATAGAAAAAGTCATATGAGTCATATGATAACATTCGTTTCAGTACCAATGCTAATAAGGGGAATTAATGTATTCATTACATGACAAAAATCAGGGCAAATTAAATAATTCATTCATTACATGACAAAAAATCACGGTTGATTGGGGTGAAATGGACAGCTATTATTACCATTCCGAAAATGATTCTAGTATAAATCGATGAACCGCATGTTGTACAGGGGATAGACAAAATGATCGGGACAGGCAAAATTTTCACTTTTCAATAAATGGTAAAAAAGCTGTAACTTTTAGAAAAGTGCATCAAAAAATATAAAATTTTTACTGGAAGTTGATCAACTAGTTGTGTATCAATGGTCAAAATTTGGGAATGATCAGACTATTCTTCATGAAGTTATAAAGATTCTAGAAAAAGTCATAATTATCTAGCCAACTTTGAGCTGTTATATCGCCAGATTCAATAAACCAAATGCAATGATATTTTGAGCGTGCATGACTTATATAATAAACTTTCAAAAACTTTTGACATAACCTAAAACTGTTAACACGGAAGAAAATTATAGCGTTTAGATTATTTTTCTGATATATGTAACACCAAACTAACAAAATTTTCAACATTGCTTCAAAATTTGAGATGGTAATTATAGTTTTTTTGAATTCCCTTTTATTGACTTCCATATGAATATGTTTTGACAGGAAGTAACAAAATAACTGGTAATAAATTGAAAAAGTAATGGGAAATATTAAAATATTAAAATTAGATCAATTTAATAAAAAATCATAAAATAAATTAAATCGCTGTTACTTTTTTTCTTATGAATAATTTTATGTTAAGTCAATATTTTTTAAAAGCTTATTATATGAGACATATACGCTCAAATTTTCATTGCATTTGGTTTATTGAATCCGGAGATATAACAGATCAAAGTTGGCTTTCCGATAATTATGACTTATTCTAGATTCTTTCTAACTCAGTGTAGAATAACCCGATCTTTCCCAAATTTTGACCATTGATACACAACTAGTTGATCAACTTCCGGAAAAAGTTTTTTTTTATGCACAAAAAGTTAGTTTTTTTACCATTTTTTGAAAAGTGAAATTTTTGCCTATCCCGATCATTTTGTCTATCCCCTGTATATATCCAAGATGTTTCAGGACTTCATGATTTGCATCCAGCAACACTACAAAACCATACAAAATATGTTATTATCCAGCAGTTTTAGGGACATGTAGGGTAAAATAGGGAAAATATCTTTCATATATGCGCATGATAACTGTTAGCTTCCAGTTGCTACTAAAACTAATTTCAACGTTCCATAGCAATATCTGTTTCTTATAAATGCATTTTAAATCTCATTTTTCTATGATAATAGGGCAAAATGGGACAAATTGGACAACTACAGAAGATGATTCTGGTGAAGATCCGTTTTTTGGGTCGATTTTTCCCACTGTGGCGCTGGTTCATTTTATCTCGAATACTTTAATTTGCCCCTATATCTTACATGCAGAAGGGTAAATTAAGTTATAATGAGCTAAAAAGAATTAAAATTATACGAAAAATTATAAAGATATTAACAAATCACTTTTTCATTTCTCACAAAAGTGGCCCCAAATTTTTGTCAAAGACATCAATAGTCATTAACTTGTTTGTATATTTTCCCTATTAGTTCGGGTTACGTACAAAAGCTGAATTACGAAAGGCTGAAATAACAAAAGGATGAAACACGAAAGGCTGAAACAACAAAAAGCTGAATGCATCAAAAGGCTGAAATAGTGTTTCGACAAGTTTTCAAACGCACCAGCCTAAAGACTAACCTCACACTAACAACTTAGACAAACAGACGTATTTCTCCGTTTGGGAATAATTACATTCATTCATTGATTTTACGGTCTATTTGAAAATGTGCCTGTCCATTGATTACCC